>NW_015628908.1:0-133 GCF_001515625.1 Sinocyclocheilus rhinocerous
GAGTGACAGCTTTTTAGTGATTAGCGTTATATGAAAGCGCTATTTTCTCGCTTTGCAGGCTATAATCGATTCAGAATTTAAATAAAAGTTGTTTTACGTGCTGCTAACAGGACCAACAGCCACATACCCTGTA
>NW_015628908.1:658-2392 GCF_001515625.1 Sinocyclocheilus rhinocerous
ATTTCAATTTAGTTTAAAAATCGCTCCTCTTCATAACATATGGATCACGTCATATGTTGTGATTATAAATACCTTTCTCTTGTAATAGCGTGGTGGTTGAAGAGATACCCCTCATATGATTGTAAAGCGCGTTGGGTGTACAGCAATACAATGAAAGCGCTATATAAAAAAATGCCTCAAAAATGCCTCATGCCAAAAAGAAAGTACAGTATGGACTTTCCTCCATCTCATCCGTTCTGCTTTTTTTGTCACTCCTTAAACTTTGCTGCATGTAAGTTACAGGGTATGTGGCTGGTGGTCCTTCCTGTTACCAGCAAGAAAAACATTATTTTGATTCTAATACTGAAGCAGCACGTAAAACAAAACTTTTATTCAAATTCTGAATTGATTATAGCCTAGAAAGCGAGCAAATAGCGCTTACATATAATCACTAAAAAGCTGTCACTCACTTCAATTTATCGCAATCTCGCGATGTTCCTTTATAATCAGTGAAGCTTTCTGAACTGCAAAAAATATCTTATTTACATCATGTCTACGTGTGGCATTTAGCACTGAGTGAATTCTGAATGCATGAGAGGTGGCAGCCCAATCTATTTATATCTTTATCTTAATATATTATTATATCTTAACAATTTGCACGCACGAGCATTATCCGGCTCCGCTCCTCCCGACCGCAGACGCAGGTTTACAAGCCACTTTTTCTGTGTTTTTCAACCAATTTCTTGACTTTTCCCCACTCATGAACAACACATTTTCGTACACGATAAAAGCTCCTTGTGGTTTCTCGGTTTGGCCAATTTGAGCATCCATAAACAACGCAAAACACTGGCATTTTGAGTTTCTGCTAGTGATTCCTATGGAGAAAAATCACTTCCTGCCTTCCAGCTGCATTTCGCACGTCATCAGTGACGTCATGTGCAAACAACCATTAGGTTAACCACAGAAACACACACACACACACACACACACACACACACAGAAATTATACAAATAAAGCACCCAATTATAAAAGGCTAATGTTATATAGCCAACAGCATATTTAATCAAAGCAGGTTTTACAACATCAAGGACTCTGTAGTGCTTTTTAACACCTTACAAACAACAAACTACCAAGCTGCGCTCATTGAAGCAGCCTAGAGAAAATGTCCTAGATTCGCTGCCATCACATAGCTACAGGGACAACAAGGTACACTGTGGTGTCTGTTTTCATGTAAACTAGCCTACTCACCTGCTATTTTTACGCAGATTAAGGAAAATAAAATCAGACCATGCAGCGGTGTCACGGAAAGAAGCATCTCGTTAAATTTAACGCAGTCCATCCATCCATACTACAACAAAGACCGTTCATTCAATCTTGCTGTAATCTTCCACCACGTAGTTCGGTAAAGTTGGCAAGATATTCAGATTCGACATTTCCGGATCAATAAATCATGAGCAAAACGTTTTTGCTACACAATTGACGCCTCTTTTCTTTCGTAGTGATGTAGAAAACGAGCTAGTTTTCCTCAAAATAAGCTTTCCTCCGCTCTGTACAAAATACATTGATCTCAATGCGCTGGCGAAAAGTCCGAAGGGACCGTCTGCAAAGTGCGAAACGCGAAAAATGTTACTAATGAAATACTCAATAACTTCACAGTAACGCGCTGTAGTGCCACCAAATTCAGTTCACACATCACTGCTCTCCTTCTTGTTATACTACAACAGTTATTTTTGAAAATAATTGCTTTTACACAT
>NW_015628909.1:0-589 GCF_001515625.1 Sinocyclocheilus rhinocerous
CAGGTACTTTAGCTTGAAACCAGTCTTTATCAATTCATATGGCATTATATTTTGGGTTAAATAATGTCCTAAATATTTCTAGATATACAAAGTTAAGTTTTAATGGAGAAATATGTCTGAATCTATCTGTATTTTCTTTTCACAATATAAATAATAAATTAATAGTAAGATAAATTCTTAACACGTTAATTTTTATTCTAATGTAGTACACTGTTCATTTTAAGATGCCTTATTACTCATGTTACTCATTAAAATTATACAAATGTATTGTGGCAACCACACGTGACGACCCCGGGCTGGACTCCGCTTCGTCCACGGTGAAAGCCGAGATTAAATAAATACTTAAATTGTTTCAGGCCTCCATGTGAATATTGCACAATGTTTCATTTAATTGACCCTAGAATGAAGTATGTAAAAAAAAAATACGTTTACGATTTGACATCCGTATTATAGACTGTTCTCAGCATACTCAAAATTAGGGGTAATCACAATTATTTTACCATATTTACCGTCCTAATGTAAATTTAAATTATTGAAATAAGTGTTTTTTTTTATCCTTTTTCAATAGAATTGGCCCAGACTTCTGCAG
>NW_015628910.1:0-183 GCF_001515625.1 Sinocyclocheilus rhinocerous
TCCTGCGTCACCGCGTCGTATTTATTTACCTGCACGAAAAAGCCAATGCTTTCTTGTACGTGACGGGATCCAAAACGCTGGACTTGCTCTCTTTAGTGCCGGGCCCAAACATTGATCGCATCAGCTCCTCTAGCCCTATCTGCGACTCATGTGCATTGAGCGTTCTTACTGACCGTGCAAGCC
>NW_015628910.1:268-508 GCF_001515625.1 Sinocyclocheilus rhinocerous
GTTGACCCGGGTTCGATTCCCGGCCAATGCATTTCCTTTGGTTTGGGCTGAAGTCAAAGCAGAACTCCTTCTGTAACCTCTGGCTGCACCAAAACCTTTTGGATGTGTCGTTCGGTAGCAGAAAAACAATATCTCTCCCCGTCGGGCAATCAAACCCCCGTCTTCCGCGTGACAGGCGGAGATACTGTCCATTACACTAACGAGGAGTTGTGCATGTACGAGTTCGCCCCCAGCCAACGC
>NW_015628911.1:0-505 GCF_001515625.1 Sinocyclocheilus rhinocerous
CCGCAGCGGTGACCAGCCTACAATAGTCCAAATATAAGCACTTATCATAAGTGTACCGTAGTTATTCGGAATAAGACAAAAACCCGGTTTGGAAGATGAATTCATGATGTACTCGCTCATTATATACATTTAGCAAATTTTGAACACAGAAAAAGTTACATAGTGCTGCTTTAACAAGACATGATATATCTATATTGTTTAGTTTCTCAGGTAAATTATCTTAATTTAAGAATGTTTAGATATTTGTAATGGAAAACGAGACAAAAATATTGAGGGAAAACATGGTTTACAGTGTTGGAACTGATCCAGAAGGATCTTAATGGTAATTATCTTCAAAGAAAAACCTTTAAAGATTTTAAAACCCTTATTTTTTCTAATATATTCAAGGAATGTATAAATCCTGATGTGTTTTACTAGGACACGCCTGCAAAACCTTTAGGTCACACATCATGTACTTGACAAAAACCCTGTCAGTCGCTGATTCATCAGACTCGATGCCTAATTA
>NW_015628912.1:0-231 GCF_001515625.1 Sinocyclocheilus rhinocerous
TGCAGCGTTGCAGATGTCCTGCATAGGAACTCCTGCCAGAAAGGCATTGGAGGCCGCCACACTTCTTGTTGAGTGACCCTTGACCCCCAATGGTGAGGGGAGATCAGAGGACTCATAGGCAACAGTAATGGCATTCACTATCCACCGGCTGAGGGTCTGCTTGGAAGCAGGATGACCTCTCTTAGGGGGACCATAGCACACAAGCAGTTGGTCCGCCTTTCTCCACAGGGC
>NW_015628912.1:353-490 GCF_001515625.1 Sinocyclocheilus rhinocerous
AAGCCTGGAGTACGACAGGCCGTGGTGTAGAGGAGGGGACCTTAGGGACATACCCCGCACGAGGGTACAAAAAAGCTTTGGCCAGACCAGGAGCAAAGTCGAGATAGGAAGGAGCCACAGAAAGGGCCTGCAGATCC
>NW_015628913.1:0-764 GCF_001515625.1 Sinocyclocheilus rhinocerous
CAGGCTTTATTTTAATTGAAAAACCCCATTATAAAACCCCATAGGTGTCAGACTTTGTTCCGTCTTTTGTGTGTCTTGCTCCCCATGTGCCTTCCTACGCCAATATTTGGTTAGTTTCCTGTTCCTGTCCTGATTAGGTTTATTTGATTCCAGGTGTTCCCCATTTTATGTCTATTAATCCCAGGTGTGTCTCGTCCTCTCCTCATCCTGTCATGTGTATAAATAGTGTTCCCTGTGTGTGCTCCAGCGTCCGGTATTGAATGTGAATGTCTATGTCTACATGTATAGCGTGAGTGTTCCGTGTTTCTTTGTGTGAATTAAACCCAGTTGGATTGATGTACTCCTCGTCTCTCGCCGTTCTTTGCTCCTCAGTCCGCTCAGCAGTGCACCCGTGACAGAATACTGGACCAAAACAAAAGTAAGCAGCGCCCCTTCTCCTCGTTTTTGTTTCCTGGTTTTTCCCCCCCGCGGCGATGGAAATTGCCGCTCGCGTCGCCGCCCTAGCTCGCCTCGATCTCCCCTTCTACGAGTACGCCCGGGAGTTCTGCAAGCTCGCGGAGGTGACGGCGTTAGAGGACGCCGTCCTCAATCAGCTGTTCTGGCTCGGGGCCAACTACCATCGCTCCGTGGACCTCCCAGACACCACTGGACTAACTTGGAGGGAAGGTGTCTTCCGGTGTCTGGGGAGTGTCCGGTCCTGAGCCAGAACCAGTCCGCTGCCGTCCGCGGCTTCCCCAAGTCAGCCGGCAGTTAATGTGGCAAGC
>NW_015628913.1:1016-5373 GCF_001515625.1 Sinocyclocheilus rhinocerous
GTGCCCACCCCCCCTCCCCATTGGATGTTATATGGCGTGAGGACACGCCTTCCGGAGGGGGGCGTTATGTCAGACTTTGTTCCGTGTTTTGTGTGTCTTGCTCCCCATGTGCCTTCCTACGCCCATATTTGGTTAGTTTCCTGTTCCTGTCCTGATTAGGTTTATTTGATTCCAGGTGTTCCCCATTTTATGTCTATTGACATTGACATGACAGTTTACTGACACGACAATGGCATAACCATGGCAATGACATGACCATGACACTAGACAAAAGACAATGGCAACATGATGGCTATCTATACACAAGACTATATGACTAAACAAGGAACACCTGTGAACAATCAAGACAATGACTCAATCACAAAACAGAACTAAGAACCACATGACCAAATCAACCAATAAGAACAAGACACATGAGCAAGACAACCAATAGCAGGATTGCATAAGGGCAAGGGAAACACATGACAGGAACCATAACTATGAAAAAGACAACATATAACACATGAAAACATGAACGTTAACCAAAAACCAAAACCAGCCATGACAACCTTTAAGAGTTGATTCAACAGACAGATGAAAGTACAAATGCTGTGACAGTGGGAAATACACTTGAGACTGACAGTATGTGAGACTGACTTCTCACCTACTTTTTTCCTGATTTACAGAAAATGTCCTAATGATAAGTAGATTGTCATGCTAGCAGATTCAAAACAGCATGTGTGTCTGTTAAAGCACATGAAATGAGCTCCATTCCTTCAGTGGTATCACGAAGAGAATAATGTAGTATGAGTCAAGGCACACATTATTTCAGCGAGATAATCCTAGGCTCCCACAGTTACCCCATCATCGCCATGGGAACTGCTGTCTGAGAGGAGGGCATCCTCGATTGACATGCTCACCCTCGGATCCAGGCAGTTTTGTTTCTTGATATGCATGATATGATCTTGGTTTTTCTGAGGTTAAACCATGCATCTCATCAGTAGAAAGCAGCGTTTTTTTCGTTTAGTGGCTGAGTCAAGATTAAATATGCATGATAAAATAAGTTTATATTAACATTTGTTGAATAATACCATCATTAGGGGTTTTCCAAAAGCAAAGAAATACTCAAGTTGAATTTTAGTATTTTTATGGTTTGCATTTCAGCATCCTAATGTCTGTCTTTTGGGCTTTTCATCTATCTGTCAAACTATTAAATGATATATTACATACATATTACTGACAGTAGTCCTGTAGTCACCAGCAGATTTGAACTTGATTCTATTTGTAATGAATTTGATTTGGGTATGTAATGAAGGGTATAAGGAAACTTTATATGAACAGACAGATTGTGGCTTTATATGAATGGCTGATTGTGAATTGAAGGCAACTATTCAAAGTGGAAAAAAATATATTAATAAATAAAACAATTATTTAGACGTTTTGCCAGAACTGAAATATTCAATCAAGTTTCAACTGTACCAGACAGAAGAGATGTGCTTCCTGTCCAGTGTTTGGAGTGAAAAACACTCCATTGGCAATAAGTAAACAAGCAGTATTTTATGGAGATTACGCTGCAGGATATCCATCTATGAGTGCAAGTCTCCACTGGTGCTCTTGAACCCCTGGGGAGTCGTTGAAGCTTAATCATGCTTCAGTGCCTCCCTAAAATGTCCTAAGACATTTTAACATCCATGTACATGATGTTAGCTTTTGTTCTTGCCATTTATTGTGGTTTACTGGAATGCATTCTAAATTAGGAAATAAAATCGTATGCATTCTTGTTAGAATAGTCCACATAATATTAAGGAATGCAATGTCATTAAAGTTTGAGTTCTCCGATTACTTTACAAATTCAGTTTACTCTCTTTGATGTAAATTTGCAACATGGTCACCAGCATCATATTTTTCTTCAGAGTTCATATAATTTAAATAATAAAATTACCATAAGATTTATCATCAGTTTCACTTATAGTACAATGTTTACTAACTGTTGATTGAAATATACTTTTCCTACTTTGTTTCATTTCAGGTGTTCCTGCTCTTTTTGTTGCAGCATGGGCAGTTGTCAGGGCAATGCTGGCAGATGCAAGGTGATTTCATGTTTTCATCCTCACAGACTTGACCTCATGTCCTAATCATCTTTGTAGAAATGAAGTCACCAAGGAATTTAGTATGATTAAAATACTGTCTACTGTATGTTTTGGCATTTTGATAATTTTACTAGTTTTTATTTTGTAATAAGAGGTGCCACCCTTTCAAACAAACAGCCATGGTTGCAAAGTAGATTGGAAAAGTTTAATGCCAGGGGAAAATACTGTATTAATCTAGTACAAAATACTTTATAAAAAAATGTTTTACTGTTTTTTTTGCTAGCTTTGAACTACCCAAATAAAAAGTGTGCATTAAAATGGTCACAGTATTGTTTCATTTTAAATTCTCAACAAAAATAATGAATATATCATAAATATTTGCACCTCCTTATAGTTCAAGTCTTAGTCCTCATTGATAATGTGACGACGCAGAGCTAGTGCTAGTTTGAAACTAGTTAGATCAGTTAATGTTTGTCTTGGATCTGTAAATGTTTGTGTTCTTATGCTAAAACACCACTGCAGTGTTATCACCAGATCATCTTAATGAAGTAGTGTTTTCATGTACACTGATGTAGGACCATGCCCAAGGCGTTATCTTTTCTCTGTTTTATTTTCAAACACTTTCTGAATGTCATTGTCTTACTCCCCTCGAGAGCACAATTAGTATTCTTGTAGCTTACAGGCTGTTAGTGATGTTACAAAAGCAAATGTCTTCAAGCAACATCTTGCTGCTTCTGTGGGGAGAACATAAACATGGTTTTGTTTTAGCTGTAGTCTTTCTTTTTTACTGGTGTTGTTAAGGTGGCCTAGTTTAGCTCATCACAAATTGTATCTTTTATCTTTTGTGTATCTTAAAAAAATAAGAAACAAAGAAAAAAAGTCACTGCATAATATGATTTAAGGGGTGTCATATCTACAGGTATCATATGAAATCAGTTAATCTTTTGAAATATTAGGAAATATCACAAATTCATTGATCTTTTGTAATAAATTTCAGAACTGAAAACTTAATCTGTGACATGTTCAGAAATTAGGGAAGCATTTAATAATCTCTACATGGCACAAAAATTGATAAAGAACAAGGAAAACAGGAGATCTTACATGCACTTAAAGGAAAAACAGGTTAACAAGACTAATTAACTAGACGTACCTGGAAACGAGAAGAATACTCAGTAAATACAAAATACATTTCAAACCACGTCAGCAAAAAAAAATAAATAATAAAATGGCCCATTTAATTTCAAGGGTGAGAGTGAGGAAGAAAAATGGTAATAAATAAAATAAAAACTAAAATAGTTTTGGGGCAAGAAAAACTTTGACTTAGGTCTCTTGGGGAAAATAATATATGATTTGTGCAAGTGCATAACTCACAAGATGGTCTTTTCTATGTTTTGTAGATTATATTTAGTGTGATTTGTGTGCAAGTCCATACTTTTCAATACATTTCCTAAAATTTTTAACTTAAACTTATGCAAGAGTTCTGAAGAGCAGGGATAATTATTTTTTCTTTTTGCACTTTCAATACCGAAGCAGCAAAGTTTTGATGTTTTTTTTGTTCATTTAGGGATGGCAAAAAGTGAGCTCTGTCGTGAATCTTGTCAGTTCTGAGTGATGGTGGTTAATGGCTTTCTGCATGATCATAAGATGGTCCACTCTAGAAAAACAAATGTTAAGAAGATTATTGGTATCCTCGAGCTTTTCTAATCTGCATTCTGGTATCTTAACTGGTAGCGCTAACTGTGCTGAGTTCATGAGTTTGATCCCCAGGGAAGGCATACTGTATACTGATAAAACTTATACCTTGAATGCATCACACTGAGCAAATGTAAATATTGTAGATAAAAAAAAAAAAAAACACTTTGGTTACTATCGTGACCTCGGTTCCCATCAGTGAACATTAAATCCCACTCCATTCACATACTGTGTTCCAGTCTGTGTGTTTCTTGACTTCGTTTGGAACTATTTTACAGAGTTAAAATAAAGTTGTTGTTTTTTTTTATAGAATACCGCTTGACCAAATTATTAGACAAGAAACTAACTGTTGAATAATCTATAATTGAATCTGGGCTATGAAAATATTCAGAATTCTGGCTCTATTTGTCACATGTACTTTATAGAACTTTATAAATTATAAATCATAAATGAACAAACATTTGAAGAACAATTACTGTTAAGTATTTTCAGTAATATAAATAATCTAAACTAAAATATAGTAAATCAAGATTGTTTCATAAAACAAAACAAGAATAATTGCTTTTTAATATGCTCAGTGGCTTTTGAATTAATTA
>NW_015628913.1:5502-11799 GCF_001515625.1 Sinocyclocheilus rhinocerous
ATATATATATATATGCGTCTAGCTGGTCTTCTATTCAGCCGTTCATTTAGGGATGGCAAAAAGTGAGCTCTGTCGTGAATCTTGTCAGTTCTGAGTGATGGTGGTTAATGGCTTTCTGCATGATCATAAGATGGTCCACTCTAGAAAAACAAATGTTAAGAAGATTATTGGTATCCTCGAGCTTTTCTAATCTGCATTCTGGTATCTTAACTGGTAGCGCTAACTGTGCTGAGTTCATGAGTTTGATCCCCAGGGAAGGCATACTGTATACTGATAAAACTTATACCTTGAATGCATCACACTGAGCAAATGTAAATATTGTAGATAAAAAAAAAAAAAAAACACTTTGGTTACTATCGTGACCTCGGTTCCCTGAGATAAAGCAATGAGCATTGCGTTGCACGCTTAAGGGGGTAAACTCCTGTTTACTCTGATACTGAAGCCTGATTTATTCACGTTCGTGTAGCTGCACGAACAAATGGCGCTTCAACCCGCCAAAAGGGGTGGGGCCGACTGCTATATAAGTCGTCTCAAAGCACCATTCATCCAAATCTTTCGACTGATAGCGATAGCGATTCATCAACTCACGTGCAGCCTTATAGCACGGCAGCTTACGCAACGTCGTTCCCTTATCTCAGGGAACCACGGTCACAATAGTAACTGGAGCATTCCCTTTCGAACGGTTTCTCCCGTTGCATTGTATGCTTATGGGGATCCAATAGTGCCGTGCTATAAGCAAGTGCAGAACGAAGCCGCTCTGCGAGCCCAGCCCCAGAGAGCTGCAAGGATGGCTCCTAAAAGCATGAGCCAAATATGAGACCTAAGCCAACAGGCTGGGGTCCACATAACAAAACCTTTTCCACTAATCTAGGGGATTAGGTAAATTAAGCGAACAAAATCTGTGACTGAAGGGCAGGAACATCCAGGTTATAAAATCTGGTGAAGGTAGACGGCAAAGACAAGCCGGCTGCTGCACAGATATCACCAACTGAATCTCCGCTGGACCAAGCCCAAAAGGAGGCCATTCCTCTGGTGGAGTGGGCCCACACTCTGATAGGACACTGTAAGCCTTGTTCTCAAGACATGAAGGCATGAAGCACTGACTGACAGTGCTTGCAGGTCGCCCACTCACTCATAGATGGGGCTCTAGCCTCCAAAATGATATTAGTCACTCTTGTGGGGAGCTGTAAAGATTCCCGTTGAGGGGCCAAACATGAAGACTCCACAACTCGTGCCGGGGATGCCAAGTCATGCCTTTTGCTTGAGAGAGGAGGTCCGTCCTCAATGGTATCGGCCAGGGGGCTGCCGATAGCAGCTGAATCAACTCGGGAAACCACGTCTGATTCCTCCAGAGTGGGGCCACCAGGAGGACCTAGCACCTGACTTTCCTGACCTGTCTGATGACCTGAGGAAGCAGGGCAATCGGGGGGAAGGCATACAAGCGAGCCTTGAGAAGTAAATTGGCCAGTGAAAGTTGTCTTTTGAGGCAAAGAGGTCCACTTCTGCCCTCCTGAAGACAGACCATACCATTTGAACCATTTGGGGATGTAGTCTTCGTTCTCCTGGTGCTACATTGCCCTTGAACAGCATGTCTGCTCCTTGGTTCAGTCTGCCCGGCACATGAACTGCTCTCAGCGAGAGGAGGTTGCACTGTGCCCAAAAAAAGAGTCCTGTAAAGAGAGTGTGACCTGAGACTACCTTGATGATTTATAAAGGCTACCACCGCCATGTTGTCCGAGCAGACCAGGACGTGGTGCCCCTTTAAGGCTAGCTGGAAAGTTTTTAGGGCTAGAAAAACCACCATCATCTCGAGGCAGTTAATGTGCAAACACTGCTCCCGGTTTGACCAGGAGCCGGACGCCAGTCTGCCCTCGTACAGTGTTCCCCAACTCCCGAGTTGGAGGCATCTGTCGTAACCACCTTCCTGCTTTAGGTCAGTCCCAATGGGATGCCTGACTGAAAAAGGCGAGGGGTTTTCCAATGTGTCACAGCTCTGATGCAGCGTTGGGTTACCTTGAGATGAAAATGTCCCAGGCACCAAGCATGGGGCATGGCACCCCAGCCTGTCTTGTTATAAGAACAACATGGCTGGACACTTGTTCTAAGGGTACTCCTGCCCGTAGAAAGAAAAGGTCTGACCAAGAGCCGAAAGTCTGGGGACAACTCAGCGTAATGGACACGCTGAGTGTGCCATGGCGCCATGCCCATCTTGGGACTCGGCCGAATAGCCAGTGCTGAAGCAGTCACATATGTAACAATCCGAGTGGCATTACTACGGCTACAGATGACATATGCCCCAGGAGCCTCTGAAATTGTTTCAGTGGAACTGCTGTATTCCTCCTGAATGCATTCAGGCAGTTCAGCACTGACTGGGCATGTTTGTTTGTGAGACATACCGTCATGTTGACTGAGTCCAACTCCATACCGAGAAAAGAGATGCTCTGCACAGGAGAAGGCTTGCTCTTTTCCCAGTTGACCTGAAGCCCCAGCTGGCTCAGGTGCCGGAGCACAAGGTCCCTTTGTCTGCACAACAGATCTCGAGAGCGAGCTAGAAAGAGCCAGTCGTCGAGATTGAGTCGAGAGTGCGAATGCCCACTTACCTTAGCGGGGCACGGGTGGCCTCCGTAACTTTGGTAAAGACATGGAGATACAGGGAAAGCCCGAAGGGGGGAACCTTGTACTGATATGCCCGACCCTTGAAGGGGGGGAGGGGGCGCCTGGCGAACGTAGCCGAGTCTGATTGTCTGAATGAGCCAGCAGAACGGGCTGGGAAGCACTAGCTAGACCTCAGGCTCCTTGTGAGTGACATCAAATGGACAATAGACGTACATGCAGAGGGGCAGCGAGGAGCGCTGGACCCCAATCCTGGAAGCATTGCGTCCTGAGGAAGGGGTGGTGAGTGCATTACAGCACTTACCTGGCTCCATGGATCTGACGAGGGTGTGGCCAGAGATGCATGAGGAAGCAACGCGTCTCTGAAGCACGAGCTCTTAGCCTATGGCGTGGGGGGGGAAGACTAGGAGTGAGGAGGCATCATGTCACTCACTGCCAGACTGCACCCAGTGTAACCCCGAGACTGAAGGAACTGCTCTTTCATAGAGAATTTGTGTACTGCTGGCCTTTGGGCCAACGGCGGAACAGAATAAAACAGAAGACTCTTTTTTTCCCTGCCCTTCTCCGGGGGGAGGGGAGGAGCAGTGTAACGGAGCAGTATAAGTTAAGATAATAAGAATGTGAGGGCCTTAGATATGGCTTTAGATGCAACTAACTTAGTGAATCCTGTACATTGTTCAGTTCCTGTTGTAGAGCCCCTGCTGCAGGGCGATTGGGTGACTGTGAGGCGGCATAGTTGTGGGACTTCGTTTTGTACAGACACTATTTGAAGAGGACTGAACTGAGCTGGATGATGACATTACTAAATCAACAATGAGCTGACTTTAACTGAAAAATTGACTGTTTACTATTGTCCTCCTGCTGACACAATTTTCTTGTTTAACACTGTAAAGCTGCTTTGACACAATCACAGAAGTATTGCATAAAGCGCTATATAAATAAAGGTGACTTGACTTGACTTGTATTCACCACCTCTAGTCCCTTCTATCTCCAGATCACCCGAGTCAGGGCCACTTTGCTGTCCACTTGGAGGGCTTAGTGGCTGACTGGGGGACAGGCTGCATCGCCTTCCTGGGGGTGGCCCAAAGTTGCAGCTGATGCCGTGCCGGAGCAGATGCAGAAACCGCAGCGGGATGCTTTTGGTGATGAACAGACTGGGGACCAGCCCTCAGCAGCCTGGTGGTGGTCACGCATGATGTGTTTGATGGCCTGGCCGAGGGCCAGTGCTGTGACCTTATTCACCCAGAGGCAAAGTCAGTCACCGTGCGCGGTTCCAACATCAATCCTTGTTCAGAACTACCCCCGTGCAATACAGTGCTTTGGCCTGATATATTTGCAGGATGGCCATCGTATGCAAGGTAGAGGCGGCCTGTTTAATGGTGAGTAAGTCTAAGCAGCGAAAGCTGACATCAGCTCACTTGCCCAGGATGGGAGGCATGCATGATTCTCCTAGGCGGTGGCATTTTGCTGCACTGCAATCGCACTCTCCTCCTGGGGAGTCTCTGCCCACTCCCAGGTGGCCCCACCATCAAGGGTAGTGAGGGTGGAGGAGGCTGGGAAGCAGCTTTGGGCAGTAAAAAGGTGAATTTGAATTTGACAGGGTGGAGAATTCCACTCCAGCTCGATGCTTATGGCGGCCTGGGAAAACACGGAGTCAGACTCCGACTGAGCAATCAGCCCAAAGGGGTGACGCTGAGTTGAGGCTTAATCATCAGGGGACACTGGCTCACCCTCCGATGCAGCGATCGAAATCTGATCCTCCTCGGGAGCCCAGAATAACACGCAAGATCGGTCATGAGACAGTGCAACAGCATCACTCGGGAGCACAACGGTATGTGACGCGCAAGAGTAGTGGGAGGACCGTGGGGACTGACCCGGTGGAAAGCTTGCACTATAATCCTCTGATCAACCAGAGCACTAGTCAGTGTGGAGCTGAGTAGAGGCAGAGAGAACTCAAACCTTCATGAAGAAGGAGAGTCATATGCTCTCTCAGCGACAGCATAAACCATCCACAAACGCAGTCTCAGCATGCTTCTCAGGCACTTGAGACTGTGATTGTGGCCATCAGAAGAGGCCCAAAAACAACTGCATCAAAAAACACATGGATGGAGGCATGTTTAAAAAGACGCTCACCACCGTGTTGCTCTTTTAGGGAAAACTGCTCTTTTATTTGCTGAGGCACCCAGTATGAATCTCTGCACTCATCTGTGCCAAACACCGGTGAAACACCGCTGTCAGAATCACCCGCAGCAAGAGAGTTTTCGCTTCTCTTCTACTCTTTTAGAGATGAATGGAAGAGTGATCGCTCAAACACAGGCAACCACTCTGCTCCGAAGCAAAAATCTGAATGAGTGGATGCACGGCGCCCTCTTATATACCTGTGTGTACGGGGGAGAGGCTGGGCATGCAAATTCCACTCGCCAATGTTCATTGGCCTGCTTTTTATTACACAGAGGTGATTGAGGCTCCCATGTGAGACCCCTAACGTCAGTGTCAACGTAATGTCGAACGTGACTGACTGAAAGGGAATTAAAATACTTCATATAATAATAATAATAAGAATAATAATAATAAGAAGAAGAATTCATATTATTAATATATTTGTTTATTGAACAATGGTGTTTTTTCCTGAACATTGCTCATTTGTGTGGCTTATACACAAATATGGTTCTCTGGTGTTTCCCTGTTGATGTCTTTCTGCTGTGAAGCTTGTTTTATTTTCTATTGTTATGTAAAAAGTAGTGACTCAGTCATATTTTAATGAGTCCTTGTCAGATTGCATGTGAAAGAAACAACAGCACTCCTTCCTTTGTTCCTTTATATTAAAGTAGAGTGGACATGATACACTGCCTGACTGTCTGCAGTACCCATATTTAGTAATCATCTGTGATACTAAAATTCCTTAAATTAGGATAATTAAAAATCAGTTTGTCATTCTGAGGTAATTAATAGTGAATGTTCATTGTCTCTTCAGTTTTGCTCCAGACTGCTTGCATTCTGCTTCCCTCTGAGTACTTACAGTATATCCTATTTATGGATAACGAACGAACGTCCTCTGAATGGCAGATTATCCATTCAGCTCCACATCATAGTAAACATTACTAATGGGATTATGAATGGTGAAACAAATTGGTGATAAACAAATGGAAATGAGTTTTATAAAATGCCTTGGTTTGCTTCAAGTGAAGGAGGGTGTTACGGGGCGACAGAGACGTGAGACGTGCGGATCCATTTGCATGCTTTTATTGTTTGAGACTGATTCTTATAGTGGGTGTAATGGGTTGCAGCTGTGTGTGATAAGTTTCAGGTGAGCTTGTGATTAGCGCAATGGAGCATGGGAAATGTAGTCCAGGGTGATGTGTAATAGTCTGTGTGGTGTGAGAGTCAATATAATGGGAGGGCGACCTCTGGTGGCAAGTGGATGGAAGTTCATGGACAGGATTTGTGACATAGCCCCCCACCAAGAAGCGGCTTCTAGATGCTCCTATCTCTATATAATCCAGGAGGGCGGTCCCTGGTGGAGCAGGGGGAGGGAAGGATGGCCAGGTCCTCGTGGAAGTGGAGAGACCGGGGACTGAAGCAGAGCCGGCAGGGCAGGGCACCCAGGCGGAGCAGAGAACCAGGGTGATGCAGGCGAACCAGGAAGCCAGGGCGAAGCCGGCAGAGCAGGGGGAGCTGAGGGCC
>NW_015628913.1:11926-12635 GCF_001515625.1 Sinocyclocheilus rhinocerous
GTGACCACTGAATGGGTAGACAGTTCAAAATCTGGCTCATTGACAGAGACTGGACAGGCAGACAGTTCATTAGCAGACTCACTGACTGAGACTGGACAGGCAGACCATTCAAAATCAGTCTTATTGGTCGAAACAGGACTGACATATGGCTCAAAACTAGACTTCTTGACTGAAAAAGGATAGGTAGACAGTTTATTAGTGGTCTCTTGGGAAATAACAGGGGTAATGGGACGTCCCTGGTGGAGCAGGGGGAGGGAAGGATGGCCAGGTCCTCGTGGAAGTGGAGAGACCGGGGACTGAAGCAGAGCCGGCAGGGCAGGGCACCCAGGCGGAGCAGAGAACCAGGGTGATGCAGGCGAACCAGGAAGCCAGGGCGAAGCCGGCAGAGCAGGTGGAGCTGAGGGCCACCACAGCAGAGCAGACGGGTCCGAAGATCCCCACGGCGGAGCAGAAGACCTCCAGAGCAGGACAGAAGACCACCAGGCTGGCGCAGACAGAGCAGAAGACCACCACAGAGGAGCAGAAGACCACCAGGCCAGAGCAGACAGAGCAGAAGACCACCACGGAGGAGCAGAAGACCACCAGGCCAGAGCAGACAGAGCAGAAGACCACCACGGAGGAGCAGAAGACCACCAGGCCAGAGCAGACAGAGCAGAAGACCACCACGGAGGAGCAGAAGACCACCAGGCCGGAGCAGACAGAGCAGAAG
>NW_015628913.1:12829-14187 GCF_001515625.1 Sinocyclocheilus rhinocerous
GTGACAGACAGTTCAAGCTCTGAGACATGTGGGGAAATAGGACAGACTGATGGTTCGTAATTCGACTCACGGATTGAATCCGGCAGAACAGACACTTTGAAACCAGACACACTAGGCAAGACTAAACAGACAAATGATTCAACATTAAGCTCATGGACTGAAACTGAACTGATAGACATTTCATTAGCAAAATCTGAAACTGGACGAACTAACAGTTCACACTCGGGGTCATTGGCGGAAACTGGACAGACAGGAACATCATCATCAGACACATTTACACACAATTCAGAATCATGAGCATTGATGTGAACTGGACTGACTAGACAGAGAGACGGTTCAACAGTTGACACACTTGGAGAGACTGAGCAAGGTGACAGCTCATAATTTGACTCACTGACCGGGATAGACAAGACGGATGATTCAACAGAGATGTTTGTGGAGACAACACGGGTAGAGAGTTCATATTTAGATTCATTGACTGGGACTGGCAAGACAGAGTGTTCACAACCAGCCTCCTCGGCTGGATCGGAACAGGACAAAAGTCTATAATTGGCCTCCATAGCCCTAACAAGGCAGGCAGGGGATTCACAGACTGGAATACCGAAGGACTGACCTTGATAATCTGGGTGCAGCAAACAGGACGTGACAAGACTCTGGAAGATCAGCTGTGATGTGACGTGACAAGACTCTGGAAGATCAGCTGTGATGTGACGTGACGTGACTCTGGATGATCTGCTGTGATGTGACGTGACTCTGGATGATCAGCTGTGATGTGACGTGACTCTGGATGATCAGCTGTGATGTGACGTGACTCTGGATGATCAGCTGTGATGTGACGTGACTCTGGATGATCAGCTGTGATGTGACATGACTCTGGATGATCAGCTGAGACGTGACGTGACTCTGGATGAACAGCTGAGACGTGACAAGACTCTAGAAGATCAGCTGTGCCATGGCGAGACTCTAGAAGATCACCTGAGATGTGATGAGCCTCTGGACAAACAGCTGAGACATGACGAGGCTCTGGGAGATCAGTTGTGACGTGACGAGGCTCTGGGAGATCAGCTGTGACGTGACGAGGCTCTGGGAGATCAGCTGTGACGTGACGAGGCTCTGGCAGATCAGCTGAGACTTGACTTGACTCAGCAATGGAAGCTATGACTTGACTTGACTCAGGAAGATGAGCTGTGAGTTGACTTGACTCAGGAAGATCAATTGTGACTTGACTTGACTCATGATGGGCAGCTGTGACATAAAGGGGCACTGTTGTGTCCGCCATTTTGTGAGCGTGCTCTAGTGCGCCCGCCATTACACGAGTGAGTGCGGGGTCGCGTTCCTCCGCGACACCCACAGTGAAC
>NW_015628913.1:14240-15707 GCF_001515625.1 Sinocyclocheilus rhinocerous
CACGTGACTCTGGATGAACAGCTGAGACGTGACGAGGCTCTGGGAGATCAGCTGTGACGTGACGAGGCTCTGGCAGATCAGCTGAGACTTGACTTGACTCAGGAAGATCAATTGTGACTTGACTTGACTCAGGAAGATCAATTGTGACTTGACTTGACTCAGGAAGATCAATTGTGACTTGACTTGACTCAGGAAGATCAATTGTGACTTGACTTGACTCAGGAAGATCAATTGTGACTTGACTTGACTCAGGAAGATCAATTGTGACTTGACTTGACTCAGGAAGATCAATTGTGACTTGACTTGACTCAGGAAGATCAATTGTGACTTGACTTGACTCAGGAAGATCAATTGTGACTTGACTTGACTCAGGAAGATCAATTGTGACTTGACTTGACTCAGGAAGATCAATTGTGACTTGACTTGACTCAGGAAGATCAATTGTGACTTGACTTGACTCAGGAAGATCAATTGTGACTTGACTTGACTCAGGAAGATCAATTGTGACTTGACTTGACTCAGGAAGATCAATTGTGACTTGACTTGACTCAGGAAGATCAATTGTGACTTGACTTGACTCAGGAAGATCAATTGTGACTTGACTTGACTCAGGAAGATCAATTGTGACTTGACTTGACTCAGGAAGATCAGCTGTGACTTCACGTGACTCTGGATGAACAGCTGAGACGTGACGAGGCTCTGGGAGATCAGCTGTGACGTGATGAGGCTCTGGCAGATCAGCTGTGACTTGACTTGACTCATGACGATCAATTGTGATTAGACTTGACTCAGGAAGATCAGCTGTAAGTTGACTTGACTCAGGAAGATCAATTGTGACTTGACTCATGATGGGTAGCTGTGACATAAAGTGGCGCTGTTGTGTCCGCCATTTTGTGAGCGTGCTCTAGTGCGGCTGCCATTACACGAGTGAGTGCGGGGTTGCGTTCCTCCGCGACACCCACAGTGAACGTTGAACCAACAGTCAACAAAGCATAGTCCATAAACTGACTGAGAGTTAATCATGGACCTTCACAAATTAAATGTGATTTGAGCGGCTGATTAATGCCCTCACAAAAATAGTCTATGAGCACACAGTCCTGCAGATCAGTTAAACAAGCAAAGTTCAAATACTCTTGAATATAGTCCTCGAGCGATCTTGTGACCTGTTTGAGGGCTAATAACCATCTTGCAATGTCCATACCTGGCCAGTGTCCACTTGAAAAGCCACTGGATCCTTGTGAGGCCGAGTATTCTGTTACGGGGCGACAGAGACGTGAGAAGTGCGGATCCATTTGCATGCTTTTATTAAAAGGCGTGGTCATGAAAAAGGCATGGGTCGATACACAGCAAACAGTAATAGAAGAGGCAAGATGAAGAGTAATCCAAAGGCTAGCGTGGGTCTGAGATCGGCCAACAATGTCCAGAGAGGTAGGCAATAGAAGAATCCAAGACAGGCAGGAGATCAGG
>NW_015628913.1:16012-17760 GCF_001515625.1 Sinocyclocheilus rhinocerous
CTCTGGTGCGGCCGCCATTTCACGAGCGGGTTGCATCACCGGAGTAGCGATCAGTAAACTTGAATACTAGGGTAGCGATATGCGCTTACAATACTCGGCCGTGATTGGTTGTTTGAGACTGATTCTTATAGTGGGTGTAATTGGTAGCAGCTGTGTGTGATAAGTTTCAGGTGAGCTTGTGATTAGCGCAATGGAGCATGGGAAATGTAGTCCAGGGTGTGATGTGTAATAGTCTGTGTGGTGTGAGAGTCAATATAATGGGAGGGCGACCTCTGGTGGCAAGTGGATGGAAGTTCATGGACAGGATTCGTGACAGAGGGGGTCAGTGACTTCAAGGAGAGGGAGAGAGACTAAACTATGTCCTTTTGATCTATACAGTATGCACTGTGAAGTACAGTATATCATTACTGTGTTAGCACTGCCTCTGGGACTGTAAACTTATCTGCCTATCTCACTCTGTGCCTTTTAAATATCCCCTGAATCATAAACCATGTGTGCCAGTTAATTTATCATTCGATCTGTCTTTATCTGTGCAGGTGCTGGGAACTGAGTGCAGGAAACATCAAATGGATCTACCAGGTCCCCATTCTGACAGCCATCGGGGTGAGTAAAAGTGACGTGAAAAACAGTCTGGCTCTTAATAAACACAGCGTGAGAACCAAGTGATAGACTGGGAAATAGTTCAAAGACTGAGGCAATTTTCCCTGAGGAGGGAGAAATTGTCTAACTTTACCTAAACTTTTCTCTTTTCTGTTATTCACCACTGCAAGATGAAAAGCATTTTGGCAAAGGCAAATGTCAGAAGAACTGGCAAGAACATTACCATAGTTACAACTTGTATGTATGTGTTTCTGCCAGTTCTGCCAATTATTGGATGCAGACAATAACATGATTCAGACATGGGCACAGTCAGGAGAGCCCGAATCGTCTCAGTGGGGGTGCCAAAATGTTAACCTCACTTCTCCTTTCTAGTTCATTATGTTCATTTAAAAACAATCTGAGGCTGAATTTAAAAACGGGATGTATCACGTTCAATCTGAAGTGATGGTTTACAGCTGCTGGTTTAACTATTCAGACAGTCAACCACCAAGCCATGCATACAGATAAGTGATGCACAGTGGCCCCCCAAAATATTTGAACATTTAAAAGTTACACTTAAAAATAATGCCATTGCGTCAGATTTAAAAAATATCATACCAAGTGTCAACTCTATAGCTTTTCTCATAAATAATTTTCTTGCTGGTTTTGATCTGAAAAGGTGTTTTAGTTGATGTATGTAATAAGTTCTCCTCAAGTTCACCGGTGTCCTATCAGAGTAACCATAGTATGGGTCAGGGGTGGGGAATGGCGGTCCTGGAGAGCCACCGTCCTGCAGTGTTTTGCTCCAACCCTGATAAAAACTCACCTGCCTGTAGCTTTCTAGTAACACCTTCAGACCTTGATTAGCTTGTTTATGTGTGTTTGATTAGGGTTGGAGCTGAACTCTGCAGGTCTGTGGCTCTCCAGGGCCGACATTCGCCACCCCAGCAGTTCTTCTGCTCTTTTTCTCTTTTTCTAATGCACTGACATTCGTACATTTTAATTTTACTTAAATGTCCAAATATTTTTGGGTTCACTGTATAAACAAAATATGAGCTGGAATTGAAATATTCAGGTATTATCAACAGCGTTTTATACAGTGTGTGTGTACATATATATATATATATATATATATATATATATATATATATATATAATTTAAAAAAAAA
>NW_015628913.1:17842-29951 GCF_001515625.1 Sinocyclocheilus rhinocerous
TATAATTTAAAAGGTCACTTAAAAGGTTTTTTAATGAAATAATTTTTGTTTGCAATAAATTTATCAAAAGTGACAGTAAAGACTTTTACATTGTCACAAAAAAAAACCTATTTCAAATAAATGCTGTTCTTTTACATTTTCTATTCTTCATACAATCCTAAATAAAAACACTACCATGGTTTCCAAAAAAAAAATATTGATCAACATTGTCATTGATCAAAACCGTTTTAACATTGATACTAATAAGAAATATTTCTTGAGCAGCAAATCAGCAAATTAGAATGATTTTGAAGACTGGAGTAATGGCTGCTTAAGATTCGGCTTTGCCATCAATAAATTACATTTCAATAAAATTATAAAATAAAAACAGTTATTTTAAACTGTATTTTTTAATCAAATAAATGCAGCCTTCATGAGTATGGTAGGCTTCTTTCAAAAATATAAAACAATTACAGACTCCAAACTATAGTGTACATGCACCTATTTATAAAATATATATTATATATTGTGATTCAATATATGCAGTCAACTATAATTTATTTTAGCTTTAAATGGTTACATGGTGAATGCATTTTGAAAGCTGCTTCTCAGTCAAGGCCACTGAAATTTAATTATTGCCTCTTTTCCACTCTAAATACAGACTTCTAGCAAACTACGAAATGTTTAGTACTCATCCTTTATCACTCCAGATTCAGATATTTCTCAGCAAATCTTAGCGCAGATAGGTCTATCACTAGTATGCGTGGTCCAGCAGTTTGATGCTTGGTCACATGACACCATCGTTTCTGTATGGCTCCGGACCTCACAGCTGCTGTTGATTGCCTGCTGCTAACTGCTTTCTGGGCAATCTACTGCCATCCAGGTAGCAGAGAGGGTCACTGCTGATGTATTCCTGAGTGTCCTGTCATGAACAGAGTGGAGAGCTGTGAGATTGATGGATCCCATCATGACACTCTGTGAGCAGGGGTGAACTTGACTCAGGATGGTTGGTTCTCTACAGAACCGGACTATCAAAGAATTTATTCTTGGGTTACAGACTTTCTAAAGGACAATATTTGAAGAATTAATTTGCAAAAACCGATAACTCCATTGTTTTTTTTTATTTTATTTTTATTGCGCATTCCAAGTAATATCAATCAAACTGCAGTTGGGTTGTTTTGATTAAGTAATAATAACTTAAACAAATACAGGTAATTTACAAAATTAAAGTTAACTCCAACAGTCGTTTTTTGACAAAAGCAGATAACTCCACATTTCATGTTTTAGAGTTTAAAAAAACACTCGTTTAATCTTTGTAGTCTCCTCAGATGACAATGTAGATACCTGACAAACGTTGTTGTTGTTATGGATGTTATTACACACAATACACGGAACTTTTCCCTCACCATTGTAACGTGCTGCTTTTGCAAGGTTCCGTGAAAACGTTTCAGCTTTTATTTTCCTTTATCGCCCTGAAGAAGATATCACAGGTTCAAGTTCGTCGAAATGATCCATCCTCTATCACTTTTAGTCAGCTTTGACGAAACTCCTCTCAGCTAGCACGTCTTTTCAAAGTTAAAGTAGCCTTGTCACCTGACCTGAATACAGTGAGCTGATTCGCTAAAATGGACTTATCGGCTTCTGTTCAAAAACAACAAGGGCGCTTGTCGGCTTCTGCAGTAAAACATGAACTTGCGATGCCTTTCGAAAAATTGACACTTAAGACTGGTTTTGTGGTCTAGGGTCACAAATGTAAACTCGCAATGCATTGAAAGTGGACAAAGCCGGCTTTTTTGACAAAACGTGTTTAGGGTTCAGATCGCGCTATATGTGGAGAATAATGCACGGCAATCAGCTCTTTTTTTTTTTTTAAGTGGCGTTTATCGGTTTTTGCAAATTAACTCTTCATTTGTTGTTCTTAGTCATGCTGGCAGAGGCACTTTGTATGAATATAATTTGTTGCTATTTACATCTTGGTGCAAATAAGATGGTATTTATACTATTTTTACTTGGTGCAAATGTTATCTGCCACTGTTTACACTCAGTGTAAATTGCATCCATGTTTTTATACTTACTGTGAATAGCCCTTGTAATAAAATCTATTTAATTGCAAATGTAGTGGTAATGGAATAGATATCTAACACCTAACATGTGTCCGACATACTTGTTTTATTCCTCGCCGTATTATTAATTGAAAAGAATCTTGCACTATAGAACCTTTGAAGTTCAGGGTGTTTAGGTCGTCTTATAATGCTCTACCTACAGTACAATCAGCTAATTTTTCATTACTGCATCCTCAAGGATACAGAGGCAGGCAGGTAATCACATAGCTGAAAGATTAGTTAGACATCAGTACATTATACATAATAATTGGAATCATCAGTAACAGTACTGGGTTTGAGAAGATGCAATTTACTTAAAAGGCCCACGAAAGACTGGAAATTCTGTACATTAATTTCAGTTTGTTTTTTTCAATCATTTTTATAATCATTCAATGATTCACAACCTTTTTTTTTGTCTTTTTAGTAATTTTCATGTCTTCTTTGTTCTTTTTTTAGGAATAGAAATGTGTGTACGCAGACACTGCTATGCAGTCAACCTGTTTATGTTAGTTTTTACGGGTAACTTTCACAGTGCAATCTGTTGAGGTTTGTTTTGTTTTTGCCGCCCCTGTACCCGAGCATTAGTTATCATAAAGTTTTTTTGTTTTATAACAAAACATTTATTAGCAAGTTTTTATTCGTTCTGATATGTAAATCTATAATAAAGTGACTTTGTGGTTACTGAAAGGTTGTTTGGAAACTTGAAAATAAGAAGTGTTTATTAAGTAATATAACTTTAAAACATTTTACATAATATAATTTTGTTAGATTTTGCTGTATTTGGCTGAGCAGTGGTTTGGGTGGCTCACCAATGTACTAAATTTCTCTACTACATAAAATAAGTAAGCATGACCAGAGTTCTTGTGGGGAGAAGAATTTATTGAAGGTAGCAGTGTAGCAGGTCTTCAACAGCTATCTACGCTTGTCGGTTTTCAAAATATCTTAACCCTTATAAGAATCTTAACTTCTCCCAAAGTTCTGTCTGTGAGACAGAACTTTATACCTGTAGACAAAAGGGCTACAAACATACAGTTAGGGCCTCCCGCTAGAGATCCTGCAATCTACAAGAAGTGTGTTTAAGCATTCCTTAATCATGTGCACACTACTTTGTATCATAATTCATGATGTTCAACAACACCAGTGTTTGTAGAGCTATTTTGTTTCTTCATTAATTATTCATGCTACTATATCTCAGCCTTACTTGCTTCCAAAACACTTGGTAAGTACATATGCATAATAGAAAATTAAATAACTTAATATCTGAATAAATTTACACACCAAATAATGCATCTAGCTGAGTTATTTTTGTATGTGAAATGTTGAATTACAAATACCATAAATGCTTTTATGCTCACAGAATGCATTTTTGTTTGTCTTATTGATTCATACTGAGCTCAAAATCTCATGCACAGATAACCCACTCATTATAATTAAGCAGATAGAAATTAGCATTTTTCAAATGACATCCCCACTCATTTGGGAAAAAGCAGTCAATCATATCACTTAGTCGGTCATCCGCTGGTGACCTCCTTTGACAGGCTTTATTGTCCAGTTATGCATAATGGATCAATCCTCAGTACTTTTTACAGTTTTTCAGTTACCCAAATTATGTTTAGGTGGGGGAAGGGATTTTATTAGCTGTCTCCTTTTACTCAGTTCATTCTCTTTGCTCTCTCTCAGCTGAACTTCATCCTGTTCGTGAATATCGTGCGGGTTCTCGCCACCAAGATCCGCGAGACCAACGCAGGCAGATACGACACACGGAAACAGTACAGGTTTGTGCGTTCACTCCCACTGGGCATTCTGGACTTTCATGCATTTAAGTGCCTTGAAATTTTGAATTCAGTGTTGTACCAGCCCAAATTGTCTCTGTCATTACCGTGGCATCGTCTCTGCTATTAGATTTCTGAGAGTGGAAGCTGTCCCTACAGCAGCTATTCATTTCCTTATGTAATTTAGGCAAAATCTTTCATCTGACAGCTTGGAGGCAGAATTGCCTGTGGCTAAGAGATGCGATAATAAGCTTCCCCTACTCCTACTCATTCTGCAGTTTGATTCAGGTTGTGGTTTCTATCATTCCATCATATGCTGAAATCAGTGTCACATTTTAAATACACTGGATATGATAGATTTGATCTTGTTACACGCCGAAAGAAACATTTTGGCTTCCATTTTTGTCTGGCTTTGAAAAACAATGCTTTTAGACCCTATAAAGGCATATTTGGGTCTGGCATGTCAAAATGTTATTCTGGATGCACCCTGAAAGAATCCTGTTTTGGAGCAAACACAGTGCCAGTGGATGTCATTTTGCTTCGCTAATAACAGTAATCAATTTGATCATTGCTGCCTCCCTGCTAATTAGCAGTACAAAGAGCCACAGGTGTCAGCTTGCAAAGCTGGTAGAAAGACATGAAGACACAGACAGTCATATTTATAAACCAACATCAGCAAATAGTCTGTTTTGCTCAGCCAAAGAGAGCTTTGTTCTAATTTGAATAGAAATAAATCTGTAATGCAAATGACCTTGTACACTCGCACGACACATCGTTTGACGTTCATTTAGTACGACGCTACTTTTACTGGAACACTTTGGCTGATCAAACGTAGCCGGGCTTCAATTAAAAGAGGATTTATACCTCAGGATCTTCCAGCATTGCTTTTTCCCAATTATTTTTCATGTTTCTTTTCGTGACTAATTTGCAAGACATTTAAACCTGTCTGGCAGGCAAGGCGTAGCCATTAAGAAGATGTTGCGCATGTCTTTATTCTGATTAAAGCCACACAGAGGTGCGTGGGATGTCATCCATCAAACAAAGATTAAAGACAAACTTTCTGAATTCATAATATAGCAACTACGTCATACTCTGTACTTGGCATCATTGGCCTACACAAAATATCTATACAAAATATCTACACAAAAAAATTTACATGTTGCTTAACTGGAGATATTTCAGTGGCGGTCACATGGCAGTAAAAATTCTGTGTTATTATAAACAGGGTGAAACTGTGCATACATATCACTTAATTGCAATATAAATGCATTTTGTCATCATTTTCTCACCCTTATGTCATTCCAAATCTGTATGACTTTCTTTCTTCTGTGGAACACAAAGGGAGATGTTAGGCAGAATGTGAATGTGAAACTTTGTACCAAAGTAGGTTAATTGTCAATAGTAAAGCGATGCATGCAGCACTGCTTACTTAGAAGTCACTTCCAAACCAAGCAGTGTTTGGTTTGGTAAACGGCAATTGGTAATACTGGTATGTATTTTATTGTATTGGTAAAGGCAGTAAAATTGCACACTCAAAGTTCAACAGTCTTGAATCCGATGGGAAATGGGTATGGGGAAATTTGTCGCCTTGTGTCCCCCATGTTATTTCCAGATCGCGCTGATCCCTAATGAGATGACTGCATTTCACTCTCTGAATGTTGCTGTACAGATGTAACTGTACCTCAGTATCTGTTTTTGTGTTCCACAGAGGATAGAAATTCATACAGGTTTTGACACTAGGGTGTGTAAATAACAGAATTTTTTAAGTGAACTATCCCTTTCATTCACACAATATTTCCATTTCTCTCTCTTCAGGAAGCTTGCCAAATCTACACTTGTGTTGGTGTTTGTGTTTGGAGTGCACTACATTGTGTTTGTTGGAATGCCACACACATTCGAAGGTCTTGGCTGGGAGGTGCGAATGTATTGTGAGCTGTTCTTCAATTCTTTCCAGGTACTTGCATGGAAACGATGCCTTTATGAATGGCTAATGTAATCAGTGATCTCGGAAAGTCAACATGCATATGTTTTTCTTTTGATAATCCAAAAATCATAAATTCAAATTTGTATATATTTATAAAAATGCTGTGCATGCATTTTGCATTGATTAATGTTGATATAATATTGATTCATATTAATATTAATATTGATTTGGAAGAAAAAGACAAAAAAAAAGAGAAGGAAAAACACTATTTACAAGCCACAGATGATGTGCAATTTTAAAAAAAATTCTCTGGCAATGAAACATTTTTTGTGCATTAAAAAGCATTTCTTGTACTATGAAAATACTCAACTGTTGCAGAGGAAGAACTGATAAAAAAAAAATGAAAGAAATGTGTTTATAATTTAAGTAACCTAAAAAAATAAAATAAAAATAAAAAACTACTTTGCTAAAGAAATGGGTAATGTTCTCTTACAAATTTTGTTCATTTTTCATATTGCAAAGAAAAGGGGAAAAAAAAGTGGTTTCTTTGGGAAAAGCTCAGATATTTAATACAGAATACAAAATATGCATGGTAATAATTTACAACTAGTAAATTTGATTAATATGGATCCACAGATGTTGATGGGAATTAGGCTGACATGTAGATTCTCGTTGCAAACTGCACAAAATAAAACATAGTATGTAGGACAGAGAAATATATTGACGGGTCAATCCAATTCACAGCACTCCAAATAGGCTTGACATCTCATGACACACCACATTGATTTCTGTCTGAGAAGTTCAGTTGTCTTAAATGACAGGTGCTGGTTAGGTTAAGAGTTTTTTTATCTGGAGCTGGATGACACGATTCAATGCATGTCCTTCCCATCAAGAATACATCACTTCCTTTACACTTATGGTATCGTCAGAAACACAGCCACATTCACAGAACTGGGTAATGCAATAAAATGATTTAATGAAATGCAGAAGCATTTCATTTGTTTTTATGCTGCTAAATATAATATATAAACTAAACAGGTGGTCAGTGTCAACTGTAACTAATTAAATACCCAATATGGAAATAATGATTCCAAATCACTGAAAACAAGAAAAATCCGTGACCAAGAAAAAAACATGGACCAGTGCATGAATTAACTGTGCTGTATAACATATGAACATTTTCCAGAGATTAATCATTATTTCTTTATCACCAAATCAAGACCGAACTTACAAATTAATGTCTTTATACATGTGTTGTTGTTTTTTTTTTTGTGAAATAGAAAAGTCTCATTTCTGCAGTTGACTAATGCATTAATATTGCTCATACTTAGGATTAGAGATCAAACTGCTCACCCTAAGGATTAACCGGTAACACTTTACAATAAGGTTCCATTAGTTAATGTTAGTTAATGTATTAACTAACGTGAACAAACAATGAGCAATACATTTATTACAGTATTTATTAATCTTTGTTAATGTTAGTTAATGAAAATGCAGTTGTTCATTGTTAGTTCATGTTAATTCACAGTGCATTAACTAATGTTAACAAGCACAACTTTTGATTTTAATAATGCATTAGTAAATGTTGAAATTAACGTTGACAAAGATGAATAAATGCTGTAGAAGTATTGTTCATTCGTAGTTCATGTTAACTAAAGTAGTTAGTTAACTAATGTTAACTAATGATCCATACTGTAAAGTGTTACCGATTAATCTTTGCCACATAAATTATCCTGCACCATAAATAATTTTAAAAAACACATTAATTTTCTTAGCTAATATCTATTTTTGTTTTCCTCTAGGGCTTCTTTGTGTCTATCATCTACTGCTACTGTAATGGAGAGGTGAGCATCAGCAAAGCTGCTTATTCACAGTAATAAGGGGGGTTATCACAGGATGTGCTATTGCATTCAATGCTGTTTTCTCATAGTTTTTGGACATGTGTCCCTGTCACACATGTAAAGACTTCTTATTTCTTGTTTTCTGTTATGCTGGTGCGCCCTGTACACAAATAATCATAGATTATTTATTTATTTATTTATAGTTTCTTTATTGGCATCTATGGTTCCATGAAGAACCTTTAACATTCATACACTCTCAAAAATAAAGATTCCAAAAGGGGGTTTTCAAAGCAATGCTAGAAGAACCAAGTTCTCCAAAGAACTTCCACTTCATAGTTGAAAAAAGTTCTTTAGATTAGTAAAATGTTTTTTACACTAAGAAAAAAAAAAGGTTCTTAAAGGTTGTTCACTGAAAGGTTCTTTGGGGAACCCAAAATGGTTCTTCTACGGCATCACTGTGAAAACCCCTTTGGAACCTTTTTTTTTTTAACCTTTTGGAACCTATTTTTAAGTGCAATTCAGGGGCTGCATTCTTCTAAGTACGGAGACTTCAAAGGCTATGCCTTCAAAGGCCATGAAGGTCAGACCGAGTGTTGTTAAATGGGACGGTCTGGCCTAAGGAGCATGGCTCTTGTTGCCCTGCAACCATACCAGCTGCCATTGACAAGCAGCAGTAACGTTTATACTGGACTTTTGTATTTTTTAAAGTTATATTCAGCTGTCTGAAAACAAAACAGGGTCCACATCCTGTCTAAATATGTTAACCTTGATCCATTTGTACATAATAAAAAGTAAAAACTATCTCTAAAATTGCATCTTAGTAAGATACAAGTCAACACTTTAAACAACTTTGTAACATTTGTACCATTACATATTTAAGTAAGTTGAAACCCAATAATTATTTAAAAGTGTAACCCAGCATTTTTTCTCAAAAAAAAACAAAACAAAACAAAAAAGTCCTGTTGTTGCCAGTGCGCAATGAGTTTTGGGATAGTCTGGGCCATGAGGAATCCATTTCTTGTATACTTGATGGCTCGGGAAATGAAGGATGAATTTCGAGGCTGCATTTGAATGTGGTCTTCAAATAAAGCCATCGAAGGATGCAGCCTCTGAATTGGGATACAGCTGCAGTGGATCTCACACACTAAGAAGAGTTGCACACTTGACGTTCTAGTTAAACTGCCGTTGCCTACCTTCTGGCGGTGTCTGCGCACTAAAACCAAGGACGATGAGCTTTGTTGTTGTTGGTGTCTTGTTTAGAAAGGCCGTTTTTCACTGAAGTGAAGCAGTGTTGAGACTGGTTAGTATGTGGATGGGAGACCTTCTTGAGAAAACTAGGTTGCTGTTGGACAAGGTGTTAGCGAGGCCAGCAGGGAGTGCTCACCCAGTGGCCGACTCAGTCTTTCGGATGAGATGTTAAACTGGCCCTAACTCTCTGAGGTCATTAGCAATCCCAGGGGGCTTCTGGGCTTCTACAACCCTGGCATGCCGGCCAAAATTGCTCTTTGGCCTCCATCCATCAAAGCCTCCTACTATTTAAATTGATTGGCTCCATCACTTGGTCTCCACTCCACCAACAGTCAGTGTGTGGTGGGCGTTTTGGCACGCTATGGCTGTCTTGCTTCAGCCAGGCAGATGCTACAAACTGGTGGTGTTAATGGAGATCCCACCACCCACTAAAAAGCTGTGAATGCTATGTAAATGTAACAATATTGCTATTAATTTAAACATACTGTAGTTAAACTTAAGCACTTGAGCTAGTTTTAAAACAATAGACAAATCAGAACAAGCTTTGGGTAGAACAAGTGTGGAGTTTTAAGTGTTCACCAATCCAGCTGTCGGGGTAGGCTGTTGTTCTTTAATCTGTTTTGACCTGTCTAGTTGTTGAATGCCAAAATCAGCCTTGTGCAAAAGTCAGAATTAAAGGGGTCATATGATGCGATTTCAATTTTTCCTCTCTCTTTGAAGTGTTACAAGCTCTTGGTGCATAAAGAAGATCTGTAAAATTGCAAAGACTAAAGTCTCAAATACAAAGATATATTCTTTATAAAAGTTAAGAGTCAACCACGCCTACCTAAAACTGAGTCCAGCCCGGGGTCGTCACATGTGGTTGCCACAAACCCGCCGGCCGTTCCTTTGTCGAATCCGCCGGCCGCCGCTCACTCTAGCCCGCAGGCCTCCGTGCACTCAAGGCCGCCGTGTGTGACACTGTGTTTCGTTGTGAAAGCGAAACTACTTTGTTTGGCCTTCCAAAAGAGGACACCACTAGAAATCAGTGGTTAAGTTGTATTTACAACACTGTTCCAGAACAGTTCAACCCAATATTCAGATGTGTGCAGCACATTTTATGGAGGACTGTTTCCTGATCCTGGTAGAGTAGACCAAATACACAAAATAATGTTCTTTTTAGCAACATCATATGACCCCTTTAAAGGATTAGCACCTTTTCAATTCCTGAGTGTGAATTTGAATTGAATTGGCTACACCATTTGGAATGACAGGAAGGGGACAAATTCGTAACAGGTAGGGGACAGCAGGGCACAACCTAACTCTTTTTGACTTTCTCAGTTTTGTGAAAATCCACATGGAGTTCAGACTCGGAATATAATTTTTTTCCACATTAATTTCACACTTGTCTAGTACAAATATGTGTTTTTTGATCATTAAAGTGTATACTTTTTTCTTTATTTACCCCAAAAGAAAGGAAGTGAAATGTGACAACATGCCCCATAGGTGGGGTACATTGTAACATCTGGGGGGCACGTTGTAACATGACTATATGACAGCTTAAAATGTTACCTGATCTAATGAAAAAAAATATATACAAGACAAACTAAAATATTTTGTCAATAGAATAAAATGATTGACTTTTTCAAATAAAATATTGGCATTTTTATTTTATTTTAATCTTATTTTGGAGTTTGACAATGAACACATTGCAACCAGGGCCCCATGCTTGGGACGGCCCTGATCGCAACACACAGCTATACAGCATAGTTCAAAGCAGTGTGGGCAAATAGATGAAGAAACACATTCAGACATTCAGAAAAACACAAAGATGAATGCAACACTTCCCTCCTTCCACACACAGCTCTCACAGAACAGATAAATGTGACAAATAATTGAGCCAAAATGCTTTACATTTCTTGAAATAATCATTTCTGAACAATATACATTGACTCTCAGTCTTTATTCACCTGTTGCTCGTGGTTTATTAATAAAATTCATGAATGTAAATAGTGTAAATCACATCGCTAATGTCACAGAATAGCATAGTTCTAATAATAGCGGGGCACATTGTAACGCACTGTTACAATGTTCCCCATCTGCGCATTTGGAATTTAAAACTGATTAGTGTCTTCTGCTAGTTAGCAAAGCATTAAAAAAACGATCTAAACTGCTAAATAACAGATTTGATATTCAAATAATAGCAAATTTGTTTCATTTTAAATTGTTTAATTTATGGTAAAATAAATGTTCAGTGATATCTTCAAAAGATTTTTGAATTTTAGCAAATTTTTTTCTCTGTATAGTGTTGATATGGCACCTAGCAAATACCATAAATTTTGTTATGCTAGCATGTGTGGAAATATTTAACCCGTGTGTTACAACTAACCCTGTGTTAGTTTGTGCCCCACGCACCCCTAATGCATTCTGAGAAATGAAGATTCTTTCTCCCTGATCCACAAAAGTGAATTTATTAAATATGAAAGATTATATATGAACTAAATATAAAATAAAAAGAAAATATCCATCCATCCTTCTTGTCTATAAAACTTCCTTCAAATCTTACAAACAAGCTAAAATGTAAAGTTTGCTTTTCTAGCTAAATAAAATAATTTTCAGTTCATTTTAGATCTCCTTCCTTAAATTTATGTTTGAATTTTAAAGGGGTCATGAATTGAGAAATACAATTTTCCTTAATGTTTTGACATGTAAGAGGTTATTGTACTATAAAAACATCCTGTGAGTTTCAGAGCTCAAAACTTCCTCATTAGTCCAAAAATAGCTTTTATTGAAAGCAAGATTAAAAAATGACTCGCTTCAGATTTTGTCACATTATGACGTAATAGTGAAAAGAAAGCCTGCCTCTGCAGAATCAGATCAATGCCTACTTCTACATCATTGCATCTTTGGCCCTGCCCACTAGAGTGTTAAGCCCTAAGTACTTCGTTTTTGTACAGCTGAACGCACAGCCTTTCAAAGTATACTCCATTTGAGTTGTACGCGAACGCAGGCAGTCGACACCTGCACTCTAGATAGCTTCATCCTTGTCCAGCATGTGCTCTATTTTTCTCCAGAACTTAAAGGGTTAGTTCACCCAAAAATGAAAATTAGTCCATAAATTACTCACCCTCAAGTCATCCTAGGTGTATATGACTTTCTTCTTTCAGACGAATCTAGTCGGAGTTATATAAAAAATTGTCTTTAATCTTTCAAGCTGTTTAATGGCACTCAGCGGGTGTTGCAGTGCATCAGTCCAAAAGAAGT
>NW_015628913.1:30411-34720 GCF_001515625.1 Sinocyclocheilus rhinocerous
TTTTAATATAACTCCGACTGGATTCGTCTGAAAGAAGAAAGTCATATACACCTAGGATGACTTGAGGGTAAGTAATTTATGGGCTAATTTTCATTTTTGGGTGAACTAACCATTTAAGACCAATAAAAATGTCGTTGTACTCTTTTAAGCTAAGTTGCTGCTATCTCACAACCCCCTCACACAAGTGCTTGTCAATGCAGGCGTCTGTTGTTGTTGCACAGGCTTTGCAAACAGACTTTTACTGTAATATATGGACCTGACAGTAATACCACAATATGTAAGTAACCGTGTTCATTCTAATGCCTATTCTTAAATTATATACAGAGAGCGATCAAAGAATGCCCCCTTTATAATCATTGGAGCTGTCAATCACACAGCGTGAGACGAGTTTATTCAATGACGCAGTCTACACTGCACAATAAATCTCTTATTTACATTGTGTTTCCACTGTTAGTTATGATGAAAACATTTGTGAAAGTGCAAAACTCAAGTGGCAATGATGAGATCACTGCATTCATGCGCTTAACAGTCTGTCATCGGCTACAATGCTCAATAGGGTCTGGCTGCAGACATGCACTTGTCCTCTCAGACTTGCACTCTCAGACACCTGCACTTCCACAAGTGACGTCACTTGCAATCTTTTTTTATTTTTATTTTATTTATTTATTTATTTACATTGAATCTCTCAACATTTTACAACAGTAGCCAGGTGGTGAAGACAAGAAAAAAAGAAACAAAATTACAATGTCACTTGCAATCGCCACCTGCACTCTCTGCTACCTGCGACGTCACTTGCAATTGACACAAATGGTGCGTGTTGCCAATGGAGACGAGATGCTGTGGTGGTTAAACGATTAAAACTAATTTAGTACCATAATGTACAGGGTCCTGCAAGTCACATGTAGGAGAAAAAAGACAAGACCCGCAAATCCGTGGCCACAGAACAGCAGAATATGAACTCAATGCGCAAAGTCTCTCGTTAAGTGTTTTCCTCCTATAGAAAGCCATAAACACTTAATATGGCTTAATGTATTAAGATCCATACAGACAAGCAGACGAGCTCAAAACGCAATGCGTTAAATTGCACGTTGTGTTCATATACTGGTTCATATACTATATCTGCTTGCCTTGTAGTAGGCCTACATTGTATTAATAAACTGTATATCGAATTTCTAATCTTTTAATAGCATATTCATATAAAAAATGAATATATATAGCATATAAAAAAAAATGCAAGTGATGTCACTTGCGGAAGCGCAGGTGTCTGAGAGTACAAGTCTGAGAGTGCAAGTGCATGTCTGCAGGCAGACCCTTCTCACAATGCTTATCGCTGCAACCTTTCATGCGATGGGAGTAGATCTAAATATAATGCTATAATCAACACTCTCCATGATTAGTTAATCTCAACAGCTGTAATAGTAAAAACAGTAAAAGTTTTGAGAGAGCTCCACATGTAATGCTAATTTCATACGCAGATGATGATGCTTAGCCAAGATGTTAGCCAATCATAGCAACGCGGCGTTTCCAGTGAAGTCTCACAGCAGACACGCCCCTTCAAACAGAGTGTTCAAATCAGAGGGCTAAAACCAGGGTAGAAAATGTCCTTTTATTTCTAAATTATTTTTTGATCAATTTTTGATGTTCTTCATGCAGTGAGCAAAGCAGTAATCTATGCGGGCTAAACTGCGGATCATTTTCCATTGAAAAAATACTGTAAAGTCACTGTGCATTTCAACATTTAGGGTCCTTTAGCATCTAACTCTGATCTCCAGGTCCAGACTGAGATCAAGAAGACATGGACACGATGGAACCTTGCGTTTGATTGGAAGGGCCCGGTGGTGTGCGGGAGCTGCCGCTACGGCTCTGTGTTGACGGGCCTTAACAACAGCACCAGCAGTCAGTCCCAGCTGGCTACCGGTGGCCCAGGCAGCCGTTCCACCACGCTCTTCTCCAGCCGAGTCTACCGCAGTAGCTGGGGGCCAACTATCAGTGCCCATGCCACCTTGCCTGGCTATGTGTTCAGTTCGGATGCTGATAGCTTGCCACCATTCATTCCCAAGGAGCCAGAGGATAGTACAAAGCAGGTCGATGACATCCTGCTGAAGGAGTCCCTGCCCACGAGGCCCAGCAGTGGCCTGGAGGATGACGAGGAAACTCTGTAGATAATGGTGCGGTGATAGACAGACAAATTGGGTGTAATAGCACATTGGGCATTGGTTAAAGAGCAAAAATGACAGTTCGTCACCTGCAGTGCACACTGCTTTGGGTGGCAACAGCACCTCTACAACGGACACTTCCTGTTCAAGCTGTGACACATAGTTTTGTTTTTGACACATTGCCATATGCAGATAGATTGATATGTTCATGGCAAGATATCTCTACTCATCACTATAACAAAAACTATTCACAGCTATGGAAATGCTGATGAATAAAGTTTCTTGTTGCTTCATGCAATTCTTAAACTGCCAGCTGGACAATGTGAATACTTTTGAGTTTTTTTATTTTCAATTGCAATGCCAACTATTTATTTTTGAATACTGGTTTCAATTACTAAGATGTCATCAAGTCAAGAGCATGACTTCCACACATTTGTGTAGACCATAGAAGCAACGCTCAGGATAATTGATTTTTATTGAGGACTATTGAATGTTGGAGTGAACATAAATTTAACAAGGTCTCCATTGTCCTTCATGTATTCCATTACAGAGTAAAAATGTTAATAATTTAATAAAATTTATTTCAAATGCATAAAAAAATCTGACAGTGCTGGTTTAATTCTTAAATGTAAGAGTTACTTTCCACTTTATCACCGACATCACATCATGGCAGTTTGAGGTTGTTTAGATCAGAAACTCTGTAGCAGCATGTCAGTCACCTCAGAGGCCCTGTTTACACCTGGTATTAAGATGCGTTTTGGTTGATCTGATCACAAGTGGACAATGCTAAATGCAGGTGTGAACGGGGTGTAAAAAGTTTTGAGCTTGTCGACTTTCAACCACTTCCAGAGGTTGTCAAAAACGCATACGATCGGATTGCTCACATAGTGTGGGCGCTCGTGGTCAAATGAATTCAAGCAGCCAAAAAAGACCACCTTTTCTTTGCCTACTGACCTAATTCTAAAACATCACAGGATGTGTTGTTGAAGTGTTGACAGTTTTTAAACTTTGCCATCTGAAATCATAAGTTTGGTGTGAAGGCAAAAAAATGCCAATGTTGTCTTACCAGTCCTGATTCTAAAACAAACTCACAGCGTTCAACATTGTTTTGCAGCGATCATAGCAGAAATGAAAGCTGCTGCTCTCCGTATTGTTTTCCGTTGTCTCCTTTCATGTACTAAGTTGTGTGAGCCTATTTCGCAATATTAGATCAAAAGATCAGAAAAAGCCCACACATACACTCGCCAATAGACCCTCCCATCAAAATCAGGGTTGAAGTGGTCGAAACTGGACAAAAGAGATGGATTAAAACCCCAGGTGTAAATGGGAATGTGTCTCCCTTGTCTACTTGTGATCCGATTGACCAAAACGTATCTTAATACCAGGTGTAAACAGGGCAGAAGGTTAATTAGCAACAGACCAATCAGGTGTGGGTGCCATGAGACGAGACAGGACTAGCAACGGTAACCTTGCTACGGACTTTGTTTGTTTTTTTTCAGAAATTATTGATATTTTTTATTTAAATTTTTTTTGAATTGCACATATTATGCCATTTTTATGGTTCCTAATATTGTTTTGGGAGTTTCCTACAATAGGTTTACATGCATGCAAGGTCAAAAAAACGCTTTCGTTCGAAAAGATTCGTTCGAAGCAGTTCTAAGATTCGGTCTCTAAACCCCTACTTTCTGTGAGCCTACTCTGCTCTGATTGGTCAGATGGCCCAGTCTGTTGTGATTGGTCTACCGCATACAGCGCATGTCGGAAACGATACACCCATTGCCATAGTTCCGCATTTTGAATGCTCGATAAAAAATATAAACATCTATTATTTATCATGCTTACAGGTTATGATTCAGTGCGTGCTGGTCCAAATAAACGGTACTGATCCATCTTTCTAGAGCAAGCGTTTTGTGAATCCTGCTTTGAACTCCCCAAGATTAGAGAAGCAGACATCAGTAAAATGACGGGAACACAAAAAAGATTGGGGTTGTACTGCTGTGGTACTGTCACGAATCCGGTCCATGAACTTCCGTCTGCTCGCCACCAGAGGTCACTCTTCCACTACTATGGACTCTTGCACCACACCACTGTTGCACTTCACCCGGACTACAGTTCCCATCATCCACTGCACTGATTACACACACACAGTTGAT
>NW_015628913.1:34859-48330 GCF_001515625.1 Sinocyclocheilus rhinocerous
ATTACCCCTCATGTCAAGCCCTCTGGATATTGTTAGCCGCTTATCGACCACGCCCGTTTTGGATTACTCTTCTGTCTTGCCCTCAGTATACCTGTTTGCCATTATCTGACCCATGCCTGTTTTATGACAACGTCTCTGTCTCCTATTAAAGATTTGCAAATGGATCCGCAAGTCTCATGTCTCGTTCGCCCCGTAACAGGTACAGTGGAAAAAATGGCTGGCTAATGTAGAACATATGTGCCCAGGTGAAAAAGAAATATATTTAAATTGTGCTTTTTCAGACATACATACTATATTTAAATTATACTATACTAAGTGCATATTAAATGTATTATTTTGAAACAACTTTAAGTGTATTTCTTAGAAATATATTAAAATGCAATTCAATATATTTTTATTGCACTTCAAATAAGCATGATGGGAATACAAATGTATTATAAACATACTACTTGAATTTCAAGTATATTTTTAATACATTTAATACTACGTCTTTTTCACCTGGGTGGGCATTATGCAAATATGTTACCCCATGACGTGTAGCCATCATGTAAGTGGGATTTGAATTTTTGAATTACTGACGACTCGTTTAGGCTGTTCAGAGTCGATTCTTTCTTTTGAGAGACAATAACTTTATTTTTTGTGTACTTTCGGCTTTACATTTTGGGTTTACATTCACATACAGCTAGATTCCTGTAGCTGCATGAAAGGCCCACTGATCTATATATTCAATGTCCAAAGCTCGGTATAGTCAACTAAAAAAAAAAGAGAAGAGAAGTGCATTTTGCTGAATATATTGCATATTCAATATATTTTTACTTTAACCTGTTAGTGATGTTATATTTCATATATGCTTGAATAAACCAGTCATGAAAACAGTATATTTTTATGACAGCCACCGTTTAAATATTTAATTTCAGCAATGAATTGGAGTAGAAACATAATTATGTCATTAACAAGTTGATATAAAAACTGCCTTATGCAATTTAAATGTTTATATACTGTTTTATTTGAGTGCTGATTGTTATACCTAAAAATAAATGGAAATTTAATTCATTGATTTAGAATAATTATTACTAGTTATTTATTTTAACCTTATGTATTATAATTATATACTAACTGACAGGATTCTCTATAATTTACAGCATTAGTTGAGATGGTTCCTTAAATTTGTCCTTAAGAAAAAGTGACATGTACGCACCATTCAATGCAATTTTTGTAGTAAAAATAGTGAGTTGTGTGTAATCCTGTTTCTTGTCATCTGTGTGTGGACTACCAATGTCTTTCAAAAATAGAAGAATGTTTTCAAGACCTCCTATCTTCCATTATCTCCAGACAATTAACAGATATATATAAAAAATTATATTCACTGATATACATTGAAATACTTAAAGAAAAAAAATCCCTTTTGCTCCCTTTTAACCTTCCTGTTAAGTTAACCAAAATGATTCAGATTGATATGCAAGTTGTATATTTTGTTCAGTAAGTCAATATGTACTTTCTAACATTAGATTATTCAACAGTGGATATCCATTTATCCACTATCCATCACTATCCTGCTCAATTCTCAAATATACAATAGTTTGTTTGGATAACTTAAATAGTAGGAAATGTTTTGAAATGTCACGAATCTTGTGCAAGCAAACATCACATATGGAAGACATTGTGAGGTTATTAAGTGAAGTGCAGTCAGTTTCTGAGGAAATGTGAACCGTGAATCAATTTAGAATAATTATGTAAGCCAAATATGTGAGGCTAAAAACTGATAGGCTGAACAGAGATAGAGAGCTCAGTCTATATTCTTTTTATTTTATCGTAGTTTATAGAAAAACAGTGGTGTGAACACACAAAGTAATTGCCTTGTCAGTGGAGACATGCTCTTATGAAAGGAAATGATTCACTGTGTTACCACGGCATCACACAGAAAACAGCTAAATGTATGGAGACCCGTCATGTTTGTGTCAAACTTCTCATTGATTGCCTGAGAGTCTGTGTTTCAAAATGTTCTACTTATAGAGATGTGTGTGGAGAAAAAAAAGAACCTTATAAATGCATGGAAAGATTACTGTAGTCAGTGTATACAAATGTGCATTCTGATCTCAACCACTTAAATTTATACACCTCTGCCAGACCTAGACTTTAGCTCCAGAGAAACACAACAAAAATGTATGCATATGAGCCATTGCTGTCAGTGGACTGATGATATGATATAACAAGCCCTCTTGAGCCTAGTTATGTGGTAATGTCATTTTTAATTGGACCTGTCCATATATTGGTCCACCATGTGCATCTGACGAAGGCCACAGGCTGCTTTTTTTTTTGGGAAATGCTGAAAATCATTATGTACAAAATACTCTTAAACAGATTACACAAGTACACTGAAATGAGTTCCGACACCCACGTTGGAGAAACTTAAACAGTTCATGCTTGTCCACAGCTGTTTTAAAGGAATAGTTTATGTGAAAAATGAGAAATGAAAAAGTTCTGAACATTTACTCACCCTCAGGCCATCTAAGATGGAGATGAGTTTCCTTTCAAATTCAAATGTTTATTTTTCCTTTAATAAAGTATTGTATATTATGTGCTGTAACTATGTCAGATGTGTTCTTCAGACACTTCAGATTTTAAGCATTTATAGATTTGATTCTTCTGCTAGAAAGTAGCTCAGTCAGCAGGAAGCCAGCCTGCTTCAGGCATGAGTGATACCTCAAATCCTGCGACTTGTTGAGGAGATCTTTGTGATCAGACTTCCAATTTATAAAATCTCATAGACTCACATTGACAGAGGGACTCTAGCCATATTTGGGGACTGAAATATCAGTATGCCTTAGGGACCATTTATAAAATGTATGTATTTATTTTACATGGGCAAGCACCACTCATATTTTCTGTAGTTTATCTCCATAACAGCCGTCAAACTGGTCCGTTCCAAATCATTCCTAATTCTCAAACTGCCTGGTGCACAGAGAGAAAATGCAAATGAATTTTATAACAAAAACAGATAAAAACTGTAGAAAAACTGCAGCAATGCTACAAATTTCCCAATGCTGAAGATTCTGGCATGTTTCAAATACATAAGAAATACAATATTTCATTTACTTTTATTCATTCAATCTTTTCCAAAAAGACATTCAAATGAGGAAGAGCCTAAGATTACTCACAGAGAAATTGGTATTAGATTCACTTCTACAAGTAGAACAAACCATATTTACTGTATTTGGGACAAAGTAATATGAGTATAATATGAAATATATTGTTAGTCTAGGCCTAATATTTTTATTAGGAATTTTTACCAGAAATAACATCATATCAAAAACTGCTCAGGAAATGTCTTCAAGTTTTCAAGGAACCTCTGCCAGCATGGAGACAGCTTGTCAGGTCTGATTCTCCTGGGTTTAACTGTGAGAAATCAAACGTGCCTCTTCTATTCTCTAAGGACTTTATCCTGCCCACTGACTTTGTGAACCTCCTACTGTAAGTGTGGGGATGAATGCTTTCTGAATCCCCACTGCCTTAACAGTGGGATAATATTAATCAATTGTGTGCCAGAGTGTGCTCACGGTAACAACATATATGTAGAGAAGTCAAGCAGAGCAAAATGCCTCATGCCTTGAAGCCACTCTTGTGATTTAAACTGGAGGAAGCAAAATCAATTTTGTAAGCGACGTATTCTGCAATAAGTTGGTCTGTTTTGTTAATACCATTGCATTATCAGCTGACGCAATGCTTCACAGTTTGAAATGCTCATGTTTCACATTGTGTTGTCAATGACAAATAATACTCTATTTGGAATATTTCAGATTTTTGACAAAGATTTATACATATAACATTTATATGATTTTGCTGGTGGTCATATGTGCAGGTGAAATAATAAAAAGTGTGATCGGTTTTTTTTTTTTACACCAGATTCAGCTTGATATATGGTGCTCATCAAATTTTCAATACAAAGAGGTGATCTTTTGAATTTCTGTATGTGGTTGAACTGATACTGTATATATAAGGCAGGGCGTGTTTTCTTTTCTTACATTAAAAGATGATTACAAACCCAAAGGGAAGCTAGCTGAGCTGCATGGACCAAAAAAATGTGAAAGTGAAAATAACTAATTTTTAAAAAAATTGCCCATTGTGACTCATTTTGCAAGCACAGGTCACATATTTATGCAGAGTGTGTCAGACACAATACCGCTGCGATTTAACAATCATTGCTTGTTATACAACAGTGATTGTTACTACTCAAGAGTACACAAGTTCAATTATGTTTAAATGTGTTTGAAAGGCTTTCAAATGGAAATAATAACTTTTGAACTGGGCCCTTATTTTTATTTGATTCATTTTACATTAAGCAGTGCAATCCCGACAAATCACATACCTGCAAAGTAAACAAGAATGTGGCCAACAATTACTAGTGAATGGATTCAGATGCAGCTTTTGGCAGACATAACCATCTCCACAGGAAGCCCTTCACTATAATCAAAGGGCTATGTACCATGTACACAGAGATGTTAATTAATGTATACTTTCAAAAATAATTTCAGTAATATACCATTAAACCACTGTATAATTATTTGTTTGTTTTCCCAGAAAGCATGGCAAATAATAGACTACAGTAAAAAACAATAAATAATCACATATAATCACATAAATGCACAATACATCCTTTCTGCCTTGAAAATGCCTTCTCTTATGAAATAGCAAAGTTTCTTCACATGAACTCAAAAGAGAAATAAAGACATTTAAGTCATAAGATACTGTTAGAGTCCACAAGCAAAAGAAACTTTCTCATTGCAGTAAAGTGGCCAAAAAAATAACCAGGGCTCTGCATCTAAGATAAAAGAAATAGTTGTAATTAGCATTTTTGTAACTAATGAAAAGGATTGTCTAATATCCTTCCCACACAAGTACAATTTAAAAAAATTTTCTGATGGTATTTGTGAAAAGAAAACATTAACTCCTTGATTCAGCCTTTGTTTCATGTCTATTTGAAAATCCAAGTTCATCTTGAAATATCCCTGCACATCTGATACATCTGCTTTTGCACATGGATAAGACGTCTTCAGCACAACAGCAGTCACATAACAACCCGATCTGAAAAATACTGTACATACAACACTCTCATTTAATACTGCCTTTTACACACTGTGAGCCCTTGTAATCTTATACTTATTATATTCCTCCTTTTAATGTGGTACAAATAGATGTGAGCAACCACCCAGAACATCCTAGCAACCATATAGCAACACAATAAAAGCCACCAAAAATACACTGTCAACCACGTAGACTGCCCTAGCAACCACTCAAAACACCCTAGCAACCTCGCACATGCACTGTGGCTGATTCAGCCTGAAATATACACTTTATTAAAGCTATTTGAGCACAAGAAACAACATCTATGGGACCGTTCATGTCAGATTCTGTTGCTTATTTGAAATATGTAATTTAATTGTGAGTGTGGCAAGCAGTTTTTAAGACTTCAGGAAATAGCTGCCTGGAAGTATTACGAATATGGCTGCAGGGTGAACAGACTTTCATTAAAAGGGACTTTGATAGGAACCTCATACAAACCATTCAAAATGCCTTAGCAATGGTGTGGCAATGTCCTGAAAACCATCCGCAACACTCTAGCATTATGATGGCTAGTTTTTCTCAACTAAAAATTTCTGTAACATTTTCCCCCCATTAATTAATAATGTTTTAAAGGCAGTTTTCACACATCATGGATGTCAAGAAAAAAGTGTCAAAATATGCTTGAATAGGCTTGAAGATTGAAAACAAATGCAGCAATTATCTCTGTGTGACCAGACAACTGTTGATCCAGCCTATATGATAAGGGGTGATGCTACTGTTAACATGCTGAGGAGGCAGAAGGCAGATATTTTCCACCAGGGACTTTAGGAACACATGGCTTTTATGCTTGTAGCGAACTGACACTTTCCTTGACTGACACTTCATTAATGATGTTTTCGGCAGAGCGCTATAGTAATGATGTTGTTTGGGAGCTTGACGATGCACATAGAATGCCAAGTAGGAGAAAAGCAATGATTCCCCCCCAATCGGACAAAGTGATGTGTCAGATGTACCAAGCGCCCTTGTTATCCATCAACTCCCTCCTGCAACTGCCAGTTCAACAGGTTTTTTATTTATTTATTCTTCCCCAGAAACAATACAGTATTACACATGAAAATGTTTGCAGAATGTGCTTCTACTGACTCGTATTTGGCAAGTTAGTGGTTCATTTTCAAATCTCTCTCTTCAGCAAAAAACTGGCTGATATCTCAGGTGGGCAGCTCAGAGCTTCGTCGGTATTTGTACAACACTGTCACATTAGAGAGTCACAGCTGGAAGGCATGAAGTTCTTCAGCAGATCCTGTCTGTAATGCAGTCTCCTGTTGAGGCAATCCAGCTTAACCAGCAATGTCAATTGTGCTGGAGACATTGCCTAGAGTAGTCAATGAGCACCGATATGGCACATCTGATTCCTGATATTACTTAATCTCATCTCCCCCACTGCCTCTCTGATTGCAAGAAAGCCCATAAAAGCAACTAAACCCATGAATCCAGGGCTAATATTCCAAATGAAATACTAGCTGCACAGTATATACTTTACTTTTTACCATTTCTCTAAAAAAAGTATGTGAAAAGGATGAATGCAAAGAAAAACATTTAAAACAGACAACATTGTTGTCAGATGACCTCCTCATTACATTGCATGTTCAATTATTTGATATTAAAAAGATTCTTCGGCCTCTAAATGATCGACATGATAAAACTGAAAAACCTGTTGTAGCCTACACTGCCTTGTGCATGCCTTCTGCTGTTTGATTGATAGGTCATACTTTTTAGCAAGTAAAGCACCTTTTAGTATATTTCAAAAAATGTCCTCCTTCAGGTTGTGGTACATATCTTTTTGCTGTGAAATCTTTACCAACATTTATAACGCAAACCTAAGAATAACTTGTATTGTTATTCATATTTTAAGATGAATATTCACTGGATTAAAGCAAATTTTGAATGTATTATTTGAATAAAATCAAGTTAAGATGTATCAAATGATACATGATATCAATGATACATCAGGCTTTTAAGGAACATTTCTTATTTGTACATTCCTCAGTCATCATCATGGGCATCGCTAGGCCATTTTTAGGGGCACTATAGCCTACCCAGCCCCCCTAAAATTTTGCGATTAGCTCCATAAACTGTACACGAATTCATGATTGCCTCAGTCCCCTTTAAATTTCATATGAAAACGGCGGCAGACTTCAATCGGCTCCTCCCCCAGCGCGTTCTTTTTCAATTCGCAGACTGCAGCGGTGCAGAGCCAGAAACAGAGGACAAGGTGTGTGTTTATCGATAGATTGTTATAATATCTGCATCATCATTGAACTGCATTGCATTATCCCCACAATAAAAACTAGAGCTTTTTGATAAAAAAAAAATTTGAGGTGTTTTTCTGAAGATCTTTCTGATTATTTCATATGTCTGGTTTTACAGGGTTAATACAATTTGGTATACTTTTTTTCTGATCAAATGTCAAATGTAAAAAATAAATGGAGATGCTAAAGATGAATTTTGCATACTACAGTAGGCCTACATATTGCATTCTAAACATAATACAGATTTCACGGAAACACTTCCTGTTTCTCCAGCTCCAGTGATGCCCTGTAATATAGACCTTCTTCTGCCAGCCAATATAGTGGACATACAGTAGTACATTCAGTTTGTGGTTCTGCACTACACAGTTTACATTGATGCATTTGGTAGAAGCTTTTATTTAAAGCATTTTTGTCAGTTCATGCATTCCCTGAGTTAAACCCATGACCTTGGTGTTGCTAGTGCAATGAGCTACAGGAATGCATCTAATTTAGCAAACATAGAAGGTCATCTGGTTATTAGCCACTAAGGCGCAGGGCCCTCTTGTTTTTCTAAGGATTTTTTTTTTATTATCGACTATCCAGGGGGTTTTGGGGGCCTTAACGTGCTCAAAAACTCTTGAAAATTGGCACACACGTTAGAATCTGCGGCCATTAGGACGCCGCAGAGGCTGGGACCCGGGCGTGGCACAGGGGCTCTACGGCGCCCCCTGGAACACAGTCAGAAAACTTGATGTATACCTCACACATACTTGCACGGATTCATATGAAACTCGGTACACATATAGATCTCATTGAGCCGAACAACTTTTGCCCTGCATGTCATAGGCTCCACCCAACAGGTTGTCGGCTATTCAGGGCTGTGTAAAAAGTGCATGCTCTGGAATTTGATATACTCCTCTGAGGATTTCCAACCGATAGCCACCAAACTCGATGAACATGATTTCAAGACATTGGGGACGCTAAATTGCAAAGGGATTTTTGATATCTCGAACGGTTTGGCCGTGGCAAGGCGACAAAATTATGGCAAGAAATAGGAAACAGGATGTGTCTAATAACTGTCTCACACATTGTCTGATTTTGATCAAACTTCAGGGGTTTGTTTGTTGTATGATGCCAATCGCATAGATGTGACTATTAGGAGTCAAAATTATAGCGCCACCAACTGACAGCAGGAAGTGTGTCATTTTCAAAATGCTTTGAATTCAGCATCATGTTTTTACTCGATTTGCTTCAAACTTCTTCAGAATAATGTCAAAACACAGCCGATGTAAAACTGTTGAGGGGATATTGATATCTAAAATATTGTTGCCATGGCAATGTGTCAAACTTGAATATCCTTTTCTGGTGATTTTGAGGCAGATAACATGCTTAAAGTTTAAAGAAACTCAACACACATATCAGTATTGATGATAGATAGACACTGGCAAAAGCTCATAAAAGGGCGTGGAAGAGGCACTCTATGGCGTCACCTTTTGACAAAACTTGGGGGGTTAGTTTGAGCTACAGTCACCAAACTTGGTACATATATTGTTCTCATCAAGCCGGAGGGGTGAGTGAAGGGGTGGATAAGAGAAAGAGAGAGAGAGAAAAGAGAGACTTTTAAACATCTCTTTATTCACCAGAAAAAAATAATCAGTAATTTTTGTTGTTGTTGTTATTTTCGTGCATTACAGCTTAAGAAATCTCTTAGGCCTTATCCTTTTCTTTCAGTTTTAGGAACAAAAATGTCCTAGAACCAGTTAATTTGTAGGGCACTGACAACATAACTTTATATAATTATTTTAATAGTTATGTTAGTTAGAACATAAAAAAGATCTAAAGATACATAAACGTGGACTTATACATGTTTGTGCTGCAAATAATAATTTTACACTCATGTGATACTGACCTATGACATCCCGTGACGTGACATTTATCTGAATTTACATCATCTCATAAATGTAACAGTAAAACAGTTCAGCTCACAGATGAAGCCCACGATAGTTTGATTGACAGTAGCGTTTCAACACAGACTGGACTGGCGTCTTACCTTATGCCGCGTTCCAGGCAACCCGTAACCCGTGTTTTTCCAACCTTCTACCCGTGAAAGTGCACAAGTGTCAAACCCGTGACTTCCCACCCGTGAACTCATACTAGATCGATGTACTCCCAGTTCCGCGCTCTGACATCACATAGCCCGAAACAACAATGGCAGCCCCTACGGATGCGGTGTTTATGCAAGTGGTATACGGTGAGAAATAGACTTATATCATATAAATAATATTATATTTATATTAATATATAATATAATAGACAATATAATGTTGCAATCAAATTAATAATAATATAATAATAATAAATAATACACACACTATTATGTATTACAATGTTATGTGTCTGAAACGATAAGTATGTCGTGAAAGTATATCGCCACATGGAAATGTTGGGCATAGCTAACGTTAAGGTAACGTTAGGTAAACCTGAACTTGACCATGCAAAAGATAATGCTTATAAAAAAAATAATGTAATGTACAATTTCTCGTTAGGTTTTTTTTAACGAATCTTTGCAAATCGCATTTCCTAATAATGTGCTAATTAGCAAGTTTCACGATGAATGCAGCTAAAGTAAACAGTCTCTAGGAGAGCGGCTCGGGAGAGAGGGGTGGGGGCAGCAGAGCTCATTAACATTTAAAGGAAAATGCTACAAATCTGCATGCTCTGAAAAGAGCTGTTTTTGACAGGGTAAAAAAGGTGTTTTTTACACTACCATTGAGAAATTTTAACCAAACTATGTTACAGACTTTTCATTAAGACCCTAAAGAATCATATCAACTTGTGGAAAATGGGCATCCTATGACACCTTTAAAGTTTTCCTGATGCCACCGGGGTGGCATTTGCATTGACGGCTTGCAGCTATATTTCTAGTATAAACACAGAAATTACCATACAATACACAGTATACATACTGCAGAAACAGAAACAGTAGTGTGGTAGTATGCTATTCCAAATGGCCTTGGTTATTTCCTGTCCTTCCACACCTGTGTCCTGTCTTTAATTATTCAGTGTGCAAACACTCCTGTGTTGTTCCAAATGTCATATAATATTGCGCACAATTTCTTCCAGATGTAAGAGGAGGAACTTGTGACAATTCTCTTTGGACTCAATTAGATATAGCAACATGGTAAGCAATGCATGTTCAATTAATTCTGTTAAATTTAATACTGTTAATTCATACAAAGTAATAATTTTCCATCATGCAAAGCATGTGTTTTGAGTGTAGTATCTATAATTATAGTACACTATGTTATGTAAGCTTTGTTTAATTCTGGTCTAATATTTAATCTGCACTATCGGGGTGTTTTAGCCACTTGCTACTGGCTTTCAAGCATGGTTGAGGTAAATTTGACCATGTTCTCTAAAGTGCAAAACATATAAACAGTCTTTGGCTGGCATCTGCACAGCTTTTGTCGCACATGCCAATTATGCCTTTTGTCAGTGTTATGGCACAGCAGCTGTAAGTGCTTTTAAATATGAATCACAAGAGAGCCAATGGCACACTGGTGCCAGGAGTGTATAGGACAGTGATTGCTCATATATTCCAATATTTGGAAAACAGAAATGCTATGCTTTTGCCAATTGCTGGGCTCATTTCAATGATAATTGTAAAAACAATAGTAACAATTCATACTTTTTTTTTTCTCACTCATACTGTGAATTTTTTTAATGGTTGCGTGAACAACCAGGTAATCACACTGATTTGGACTAAAGTAGAACTTTCCTGAAGTCGGACATGAAAAAAATGAATGACTTGCAGTTATGTGTCTCCCTGAGAATAACTGAGGAACTGCTCCACTTGATTCATAAGTGTTTGTGATTTCCTAAAAAGAAGTGGCTCATAAAAGTGTTTCGCTCGGGAATCAGAGTTCACAGGTCGCACTGTATGTTTTTGATTCACTACAGAGAGCAGTGTTGGGGGTAACTCATTACAAGTAACGCGAGTTACGTAATCAGATTACTTTTTTCAAGTAACTAGTAAAGTAACGCATTACTTTTTAATTTACAAGAGAATATCTGAGTTACTTTTTCAAATAAGTAACGCAAGTTACTTTTTTTTTTCCAATTTATTGATTGACAGCTCTCCTGTCCCCATGTTGAGAGAAATCAGAAGATATTACTGTAGTTCTAAAATAAATATGAATATACATTAATTCATTTCGTGTGTCTTTTTTTATTGCTGAAGTGTGTTGAAATTTTTTCTTCTGCATTCTACTGTACGGACTTAAATTTACTTTCCCTTCAGCCTGAGGCTAATTGATTTCACTTTTGGTGTGAAAAGGCTTTTATATTTGCCAAAAATATAACTTTTTTTATTTTAAAAACAAACAAGCAAGCCCTGTCCAGATTTTAAAAGTAACGCAAAAGTAACGTAACGCATTACTTTCCATAAAAAGTAACTAAGTAACGTAATTAGTTACTTTTTTATGGAGTAACGCAATATTGTAATGCATTACTTTTAAAAGTAACTTTCCCCAACACTGACAGAGAGTTGGCTCAGAAGAGTCTTTCGCTGGGGAATCTGACTTCATTGGCTGCACTATACCATGTTTTTCATTCACTACAAAGAACCAGCTCATAAAAGTGTTTTTCACTTGGACTTCAGTGGCTGCACTGAAGAGTGTTAAATGGTACATTTGCCAAAATGTCACAAATTTGGCCTTATCTCAGTTTAAAGAAATGTTGTTAATTTTATTAATTTATTAATTTATTTTACATCATAACCTGAGATTACCTTGTGGCATGACCAAACTTATCAGTATTCTCAGTAGAATTTGAATGGTGAAAATTCTCGAAATACTCACAGTGAATTGACTACTAGCTAACTGTAAACTGCTGTTAACAGGACTTGTGTGGCCTTAGACTTTATTTTATTCAGAAAGAATTTGACTTCCAAATTTTCAAATATTCAACAAATGGTCTTGTTATCAATAAGAGTCAAATGTCAGCAGCTCACCAAGAACAGTAAAGAAATGTGTGCAGTCTAAAGTGTACTGTAGATAGCTTTTAAGAGAATTACTGGGAAGACGCACTTTGTGTCCATTCGTAGCATGTTCAATTATGAATTGAACAGATATCATGGTGGGATGGTAACAAAATGTGAAGGTTTTGAAAATTCCTAAAGATTCATAGAAATGGAGGAAAAATGCAACAAAAGCATTCATGAACTGCTTCTGAAAGCCTGTAGACTGCGATGTTTGTGTGTTGGTTGTGTGAGTGCTCTCACAGCATCTCTACTGTAGAACAGTAGGAGGTGAACCTGACCTTCCTGTTAGTATGTGTAAATGTTTGGAGTTTTAATGTGAGCCATGTGATTAAAAAAACTGATAAAAGAAGATATTAACGCATGCTACTTTCTTTGAGTGTTTTTCCCCCTTTTTTTCTGAGCTATTAGTTAGGATGATGGGGGTTGGTGTTAAAGAATTGTGTTATAATAACCCCTACAAATACAACTCATTATATACACTATAAACACTTTAAAGGAGACAGACATGTAGATGTTTGTGAAAGATGTTTTCTCTGTTTTGGAGGGATGTACTTGTTCTACAGATCTGTGTGTACTAGTGTTAAATGCTACTGTTTTTGACAGTGTTGATAACATTTATGACAGATAATATCATGATAATTTTTGCGTTTCCCTTACCGAATGTCGTATCTTGTCAGCAAATACCTGTCCATGGGCTTTTTTGATTGCTTTCAGTTTAAAGGGGTCATATGATGCGATTTCAATTTTTCCTTTCTCTTTGGAGTGTCACAAGCTCTTGGTGCATAAAGAAGATCTGTAAAGTTGCAAAGACTAAAGTCTCAAATCCAAAGAGATATTCTTTATAAAAGTTAAGAGTCAACCACGCCTACCTAAAACGGCTCGTTCTAACACACCCCCACATACCTACGTCACGATCTGGGAAAATTTGCATAACGCCGCCCAAATGTTCACAAAAAGAAAGAAGGCGTAACTTTTATTCGCTGTGGTATTGTTGCTGCCGCCATGTCGTGAAGACGCGTGTGTGTTTGTGTTCTGTGTGTTTGGTCGTGAAAGCGAAACTACTTTGTTTGGCCTTCCAAAA
>NW_015628913.1:48644-52912 GCF_001515625.1 Sinocyclocheilus rhinocerous
CGTTTTCATATTTAAAGAATTTGACACTGATGATTCAAACGCGAGTTTTGAGCAGTGTAGAGTAGCGCTTGTTGTTTGTCATTTCTCCGATCGCAAATGCAGACATGGTTTTATGTTTACGCGGCGCGATGCAACACGTAAAAAGACAGTATAAGTCATTATAATCCGTAATTATGTCCCCCCACTGGATGCAACAAATGCCTCGTTTATAATGGGTTTTTAATGTTTTTGTCTCGTCGCTCCGGCCGGACAGGGCATCACAGTATATGTAATGTTAATAATGTTCTTTTTAGCAACATCATATGACCCCTTTAAAAGTGCCGGCGATGCAGTGTTGCCAGATATTGATACTAAAACAAACAAAAAAATAAACAGAAATTATTTCCAATCTTTTGCAAATAAAATAAGATAAAGATATCGCTGACTCTAAACAAATTTTATTTTTGAACGTGACAAATTCACCCCCGGACCTCGGTGGCCTCATAGCTGGATACGGGCCTGTCTCTTACTAGTACAGATGGTCTTCTAAATGCATTTTAGTTTACATTTTTCTTATTTAATCTTTACATTAACCCCTAACCTAAAGTATACATTAATTTGTTGCTGCTAATGAACTCTGATCCTTCAGGTGTTCATCAATGGCTGTACTACAGGTGGCCTCCAAATTATTTTTTGATTTCAAACTATTTTTTTGTGAAAAAATAAAAAGGTAATCAAGAATAGGCTAAGGGTTTTAAATGTATTTTGAATTATGCACTGCTTTGAGTTGTGATTTAGGATTAAAGGAAAAATTCAATGCAATGTACAAGTATCTGATGTACTTCAATAATGATCAGTAATATTTGATCATTCTATCATTCTATTTGATCATTCATTGATAACTTCTTTAAAGTTTTAAAGAAAGAAATTAATAGTAATTTTGGAAAATATGTTGAAAATCATTAAAGTAGCCTATTAAATGGATAATTCACACACACACACACACACACACAAAATAATTCTGTCATCATTTACTTACCCTAATGTCATTCAAAACCTGATTCTTCTGTTGAGCACAAAATATATTTTGAAGAATGTTTGGGTGAACTATCCCTTTAAAAGCTGTTTTATTTTACATGGAGCAGTTCACCAAGGGGCCCGACTAGTGGAGATCACTTGTCCAGCCAAATGCCACTCACTGCACACCATTAACGGCTTTGCAAGGTAAGCATCAAACCAATTATATTTGAACTATTTTCCAAGTAGCAGCAGCTGGTGATTGCACCTGTTGAGGCCACAAACTTGCAGATTCTAGTTATTTTAGAGCTTCATTTAAGCACAAATCAAATACCGAGCTCTTTAAAATTCCACATTTTATTGCATAATTTTTTGCTGACACTCAGCATTTGATGATGGCTGTTAGAGCCAGACTCGGAGAACAGCGTGAATCCTCAAAGGAACTGTGTTAAATGAAGAACTAGAAAAGTTGCTTTGAAGCCTCATTATTTTGGGAGGGAAACAGATAAGATACAAAATTGATTCACTGTAACTTCAAAATACTCAAGTTTTCCTTCTTCATGTACTGAATAGGCAGATTTTTTCATTACCATTCATGAATATCAAGTCTGTAATCCATAGCAAAAGACATGAAGCATATTACACTATAATTGTAGATATAATTAGGATTCTAAAAGTCTAGAATACTAGAATGTACACAATACAAGAAAGTGGACAACACAAGATAAAGTCTGATTTTATCCTTTTTTTCTGATTTCTTCCTACCCTGTTCTCCCTTTTATCTAGAATTCTGTTTTCTCTACAGTACTTCTGTCAATAAAAATGGCCAAATAAAATGATTTAAGCAACAACAAAAGATAGACATTATGTTTGTCTTACATATTAAGACATTATTATGCTATTATTATTATTTAAATTTTTCAAGAGGAAACTGGTTATTTTAAACGATGTTCATGTAGGATTATGAATAAAAACTTTCTCGAGCCTCAAAGGTGAATCCAATATCAGCTTCAGCAAATGTCTGTGTTTTATTGCCATCTGCTGGTGAAGGCGAGAGTGTTTCCGGGTGTCATTGCAGAAAGTTATATCCGGAAAGTAAAAAAAAACATTAAGCATTTACTACAGATGTAAAGCTATAGCTTATGTACCTAATCAAAACAACTTTTCAGAATATTTACATTTAAAAGCAAATCATCTTTATGTAAAATCCACACTTAACTACACAGCAAATGAAGAACTGTTTATTTAAAATCCCTACAATCTATGGTAATCTGTTTACTTTCTCACCCAAGCAAACTTGGCATGTCATTTACAAAGCATAGCAGCTTTTTCAGAATGACATGCATTTTGAAAATCTTATCAGGGTGAAAAAAAAAGAGCAAACAAAGCATTTGTTGCGCAGCAATATCAAACCTGCATGTTTCTCTAAATTAATAAATGTTCATTATGATTGAGAATTTTAGAGTTTTTCTGAATTGCTAAAACACATTTCTTGAAACCATCACTCATTTTCTCAAAACCTTAAACACAAATCCAAATACTCAAACTAAATTTACGAAACCTCTGACTCTTCCATCAAAATCTCTGAACTGGCTCATATTTTGTACAGTTGGTTTGATCACTTCATTAGAAACAAGTGTGAACAATTTTGAATCGTTGTGTGGAAACGATGACAACTGTGCTTTAAGTTGTGTTTAAATTTTGCCGCTTGTGTTTAGCATTTTGCAGCACAAATGCATCACAGTGTGATGAGAGTTTAAGTGAATGAGAATGTGTTTAGAGTTTTGCAAAAAGAGTGCATGAGATTTGCAACTAGAGCCTAACTGCCTGAACGCGTTTAAGGTTTAGCAGAAAGAGTGCTTTATTCAACAAATTGGTTTAAGGTAATGAGAATTTGGTTCAGAGATTGGGGTTTAGTGTTTTAGCATGCAATGACATGTAATGCAACACACAATTTTTCCATTCATTCATAAAATAAAAAAAACTAATTTAGCCACAGAATATAAAAAAAAGAAAACATTAGACCCATGATGACCTTTGAATGCAAAACAACTCACTTCCTCATTTACAAGCACTGATCAACAAACCTTGTCCAGATCTATTATATCATATAATATAATACCACTGTATTGGATTGGTATGAACTCTGATCTCGTGTACAGAAGTAAATTACTACAACGGTTTATGACATCACTAATAGCAAGGCTCTAAGTATGAAGTGTTTAATGTACTTCACCAACCAAAGAAAAAACAAATATGTTTAGGGGATCAATATGGAATGTATTGTTAGATTACTGTGATTTTGCTTTTATGTAAACCTCATTTAAACCAAACTTAGAGAGTCTAATACACTGTAAGACCTGATGTGAACAAACTATAACAATATAAACCAAAAACTCCCAATTCAACAGATAACAGCAAGGTTTGATATGGTTCCTTAAATATATGTCAACATAAAAATGAGTGTGCAGAGCAAAGCTGTACTGAACATTACAACGACATTTGGCTTAGGGCCCCCTCGTGCTTTTAGTGGCATACGGGATCAGCTCCTACAGGACTGTCCTTTGGGAACAGTTAGAGGAACCAGTGGCTAAGAAATTTATTATTTATCAGACTGGCACAGGCACATAAATTGGTCCAACATAGAGGAAACTGAGGCACAGGAGGTTTGACAAACTGTTGAATATTGAAGGCTGATCAGGCATAAAATATAACCCATCTATCCAGCAGAATTATGCTCTTCTCTCTTCACTCTTGGCAACCTTCAGTCATACTGAATGCAACATATGGAGAAAAATAAAAGGTACATTACCGTTTAAAAGTTTGGAATCGGTAAGAAGTCGTCTCTTATGTTCGCCAAGGCTGCATTTATTTGATCAAAAACACAGTAAAACAGAAATATTATTACAATGTAAAATAACTGTTTTCTGTTTTAAAGGGGTCATATGATGTTGCTAAAAAGAACATTATTTGGTGTAATGAAATGTGTTTATGCGGTTTAAGGTTAAAAAAACACACTATTTTCCACATACTGTACATTATTGTTTCTCCTCTATGCCCCGCCTTTCTGAAACGCGTCGATTTTTACAAAGCTCATGGCGGAGGCCTAGAGTGAGCAGAGGCCGGGGGCTAAAGTGAGGGACGGCCGGAGGGCTAGAGTGAGCAGAGGCGGCGGATTCGACGAAGGAGCGTCCGGAGGGCTTGCGGCAACCACATGTGACGACCCCGGGCTGGACTCCGCTTTGTCCACAGTGAAAGCCGATCCGTGATCC
>NW_015628913.1:52993-57574 GCF_001515625.1 Sinocyclocheilus rhinocerous
TGCAGTGAGTAAATTTTAGCGGCATCTAGCGGTGAGGTTGCGAATTGCAACCAACGGCTCAGTCCCCCGCTCACCCCTCCCTTTAGAGAAGCTACGGTGGCCGATACAGGACTAAGATGTCGTCGGTATAGACAGCAGAGAGCAATGAGATTTCTTTACAAAGGTATACATTAAGCAATTATATTTACTTAATTATTCAATAAATTGACGTTATTGCGAATAATAATGTACTTGTTCATCATTGTGTCAGTGTTTTATTCGCAAGAACAACAAAGTGACGAAACGCGCTCTGTAGAGCAGTTTGTCCGTTTAGGGCTACTGTAGAAACATGGTGGCGACCATGTAAGGAGACCCGCGGTGTATGTAGATATAAATTGCTCAATCTAAGGTAATAAAACATAACAGTTCATTAAGTAAGGTATTTATACATCTCTGAAAACATAGTTATATATATTATATTGCATTTCTGTCAATAGATCGTTGTAAATATTACACATTGCACCTTTAATATATTTTAGAGTGTAATTTATATATGATAGCAAAGTTGAATTTTCAGCAGTCATTACTCCAGTCTTCAGTGTCACATGATCCTTCAGAAATCATTCTAATATGCTGATTTGGTGCTCAAAGAAACATTTCTTATTATTATCAATGCTGATAGTGGTTGTGCTGCTTAGTTGTGTGGAAAACGTAGGGCTGGACGATATGGCCAAAATTGATATCACGATATATTTCTTAATTTCGGTCGATACGATATAATTCCGATATCGATATGAACACTATTTATCTGAAATAGAACGTGTCACTTTTTTATCAGGATATAAATTATAAAATATATATATAAAAACAATAACAGGATAAAAAATATAATATAAAGTTTAAAAGAACAACGTGTAAATGTCTTTACTGTCACTTTTAATCAATTTAATGCTGATTTAAAGTATCCTTGCTGAACTCCTTTTTTTAAAATCTTACTGACCCCAAACTTTTGAACGGTAGTGTATATGTTTCAACTATTTTGCTAACTTTAGTCACATGCCTCATTTAAAAAACAACTTCCTCCAAAGACAATGTCAGCAAATCCGAAAGTGCAAAATGATTCAAAGCAAAGAGTGTTTCTAATTAAAAATGTGCCTTTTTTTTTTTTTACTATTCACAGAGCTATCACTGTACACGTGATTTCTCAGGACCTATTTCATTGATAGACAGAGCATCTGTAAGTGTGCAACAAAATTCAAAACTTGAGCCTTTAACATCACAAGGCAATTTTAAACAGCATGTTAAAGAGCAAAAGCCCATGAGTAAATATTGAAAGTGCAAAAAGTCTTGCTAGTGCAATTGGCCCTTCAGTCATATCAGTACTATTTGTGCTTAACAGTAAAGGCCATTTTGATGATGTATCAAACACTCTATGACACTTAAGTCTCTTTAAACAAGTTCTACTATAGCTACAGATTCCTTCAAACATGCCAATAAATATGCATTTGTAAGGCAGATTTTTCTGGAAGGTTAAACAACAATATCCCTTCATAATTATGATAACTACTGAAAACATATTCAGACAGCTCTGGAAAACAATCATCCACATAATTACATGAACTTTTGGAAGCTGCACACAATTTTGATGTACACAGTAGGTGCGTAAATGTCTGTGGTGTATGGTTTAGGTTTGGATGCATCTTTCTGGGTAGCTCCACCCACATTACAATCTCACTGGTCTAAAATGTAACCTCGCATAGTATATTAAACATCCATCATATTCTGATTAGCTATGATTTTTGTTGTTTCAGGCAGTGCTTCAATTTGGACGTGTTGTACTGATTGCTCCTCCTTGGTCTGGCAGCAGTGATCGATCCCTTGATTCACCTAATATGCTTCCCTGAGACAGGAAGAGATAGCTCTTTTGATAAAGTCTGTGGTCCTCTGATTAGTGCAGATCTCTAGTCAGTCCTCTCCGGCAGTTTATGTTGCCGAACGCTGATGATTTCGATAAAAGAGGTAGTCACAATATCACACAGTGAAGCTTGTGAGAACTCATGGCTCTGTCTCCACGCCACTTTGTCTTTTTCTTCTTTTTCAGACTCCGTTCTGGAACTTGCTGTCTAGAAATGCAAAGAATGAATGAAAGATCATTCTTGTGTCAATATAAAAATAACTGACTGAAGTGTGTCAGTATAAAAATAATGGATTCAAACGTTAAAGTGAACTCAAAAATGTCTGGGTAGGCAGAGGTAGATGATAACATTTTTATATTTCACTGCATATCAACCTAGTACATCATTATGAAAAGACAAACCCATATGTGAGATCATGAGTTTTATTTACCTGATAACTCTGACTAGTTCATGAAAGGCTCTGTCCACATTCATCGGAGGATCCTTGGCACTTGTTTCAATGTAAGTAATCTGAAGAAATGGTTAAGAAATAGAAATTACTGCAAGGAAGTCACTCATACAATTTCCTTCAGCCTTTAAAAAGAGCAGAAGTTCCTTAACCACTTTAAAATGTGAGTTTTAAGTCTTACATAGTAAAGTGAGATTTTAAGTACTGTAAATGTTCAAATCTTTTGATAAATGTAATGACTTATTACGTATACAAGATCAGATTAATTACAAAAATATACACTACTGTTAAAAGTTTGGACTCAGTAAGATTTTATTTTTTCAAAAGAAATTAATACTTTTTTTTTTTTTAGAAAGGATGCATTTAATTGATCAAATGGCTGCTGAAAATTATTTTAAATTGCAATAATATTTTATAGTATTACTGTTTTTCTGTATTTTGATCAAATAAATGCAGCCTTGCGAGCATAACGCATAGAAAATCTGACAGACCTCACATTTTTTAACAGTACAGCATATTTATGTTTATTGTTATGTCTATGTGTTTTTGCATGGGGATGGATGCTCCAAAATAACAAACAAAAAGCACTATAAAATTAGTAGTAGTAGTAGAGGCTGAAATTCGCCCCCTCTTACACAGAAGAAAGTCATACTGGTTTGGAATTGCATGAGGGTGAGTATATCATGACAGAATTTGTATTTTTTGGGTGAACTAACCCTTTAACCACTGTCAGTCAACACAAACACACAAACCCAGACACAAACATCCCACTGTTGTCAGTCCTGCATAAAGTAGTGCTTTGATCTAGGTCGGACTCACACTGTGTTTGGCGGCCATCTCACAACCCTGTTCATTTGTCACTTTCCTCAGATGCACTAGGTCCACTTTGTTAGCCACCAAAACCATGGGGAAAGATTCCCTGGTGGAGACACAAAAGAAACGTAACATTATTATTATTATTATTATTATTATTAAGGAATATTTTGAGATGTCAAAAATGTGTTGTGGACTTGAGTTTTGTATGAAGGACACATGATTTCTAACCGGTCTTTCACTCGTAGGATGAGCTGGTGAAACCGATCGACGTGTTCAAAACTGGCCTTGTCCGTCACAGAGAACACAATGAGGAAACCGTCACCAGTCCTCATGTACTGCTCTCGCATGGCGCTGAATTCCTCTTGACCTGCTGTGTCTAAAACTGCAAAGAGCAAAGGTAATGGCCAGGTTATATACTGTGGTCATATTATACAAAGAAAAATAAAGATATTAAAATATTATCAGAAAAATGTTTTATCTCTTTCTATATACAAATAATATTCTCAATATTTTCTACCCTCCATCAGAGTATTTTTACATAAACCAACTAGTCTTTAGAAAGCAGAATGAAACATTGTCATGTATATTTTAGATAATTTATTATTTTCCTTTTTTCTCAGACCTAAGCCAGCATGGACCGACTTCAACCAGTTATAAACCATTTAAAACTGCTACCAACTGAGTAGGTTTTAGCTGAATTTTCCATTAGCCATGATTTTTCTTGAGTTCTAATGAGGCTTGATACAGGCCTACTGATAAGGCTGCAAATACACATAACAGCATGGGAGCACTAGAAGCATGAATCTGACATATAATACAGAAAAATGCTACACATAATGAGATATTGGCACATACCATCCAAAATAGCCCACTGGCCATCGATCTCTGTGTGTTTCAAGTAGGAGTCTTCAATAGTAGGATCATAATCTGGCACAAAAATCTTTTGGAAAAACTGGATTGTAAGAGCACTCTTTCCCACGCCTCCATCTCCCACAACCACCAATTTGTATGTTGGGAGGTTGTCGCTAGGGACCGCACTGGTTGCCATGATAACAGCTACACCTGAGGAGTGAGAGGAGAATGTTATCCCTGGTCATTATTTAGGCTTAAGCATTAAGTAGATGACAGTTATGAGGGCTTCTCTGTTATACATGAAATAAAGAAGCTAAAAGTACAGATGAAAAGTTCAAATGAGGTTTTCTGTGGTTTGGGAATAGTTCTGCCGAGAGCTCTTAGGATATAGAGATGCATTGCAAAGGGTATGGTCTAGACCAGTGTTTCCCAACCGGGGTGCCGTCTGTCGAGAGCAGGGGTGCCGTGTAAAAATCCTTTTTAAATATTTTTAAATTGCTAAAATGTTCAAAAAAGCATCTATTATATAATATCCATTTCTGATGTCGCCAATAATTAGAGATGCACCGA
>NW_015628913.1:58606-62486 GCF_001515625.1 Sinocyclocheilus rhinocerous
ATATCTATACTTTTCAAATTATCATATCAAAGTTAGAAATTCAAATATTGTGACAAAATTAATTTTGTAGGGTGCCACAAGTTTGTTAAAATTTCCAAAGGGTGCCGCGACTAAAAAAAGGTTGGGAAACACTGGTCTAGACGCAGGCAGTGTGGTTCTTTGTAATTGCTGTTATTCTCACAACACAAGCCTTGAAACTTCCAAACCCAAGTCTATTTTATTTATGATTAAAAATATAAAATAAAGTAAAAAATGTAAATTTAATAAAGCTCCTTGACGTTTCTAGGAGAATGTAAAGATGAGAATAAGATGTCAAAATGTTGTTGATATTCATATATATATATATATATATATATATATATATATTATTATTATTATTATTTTTTTTTTTTCGTTGGAGATGATCGTTATTAGCATTACATACAATACATACATACATTACATATATCTTTAAATACAAAAAATATATCCTTGATTCTGGTACAGAACATTAAATATCTAAAATGTACCATAAAGTACAAATGCACCACATATTTGAAACATTCATGCTTCCATTCCCTATTAAGATACCTCATTTAAAAAAAAAGCAATAAATAAATAAATAATGCACAAGCACTTATATTTAATTTTATAGCAAACAAACAAACAATATACATCAAATAACAAGAGAACATAGACTGGCTGTGTAAAACTATTTAGCAAGTGCCCCTATGTTATTATGTACAGACTTATGGTGAAATAACCATTTGAACCTAAAAGTTGTATGATTTAAGAAGAAGTGACGATAAGAAGTGACGTGACGTGTGGCCAAGTATGGTGTCCCATACTCAGAATTTATGCTCTGCATTTAACCCATCCAAGTGCACACACACACACACACACACACACACACACACCTGGAGCATAAATAAATAAAGTAAAAGTAAAAACACATTTTCTTACCTAAAAAGACAACTCTAGCGGAGTGAAGAGTTTGAAGAACTCAGTTAGGTTAACGAAGAAGTGTTTGCCCGGCCCGTGAGCAGGGCAATGTGTGCTATTCAGGAGGAAAAGTCTGTCAGTGGGTGACAGCCACCCCTTCCTGCGGCCCACAATGTGAGGAAGGAGTAAACTTCCTTCCTAATTCCACCAGGCCTGATAAATAAATAAATAATGCACAAGCACTTATATTTAATTTTATAGCAAACAAACAAACAATATACATCAAATAACAAGAGAACATAGACTGGCTGTGTAAAACTATTTAGCAAGTGCCCCTATGTTATTATGTACAGACTTATGGTGAAATAACCATTTGAACCTAAAAGTTGTATGATTTAAGAAGAAGTGACGATAAGAAGTGACGTGACGTGTGGCCAAGTATGGTGTCCCATACTCAGAATTTATGCTCTGCATTTAACCCATCCAAGTGCACACACACACACACACACACACACACACACCTGGAGCATAAATAAATAAAGTAAAAGTAAAAACACATTTTCTTACCTAAAAAGACAACTCTAGCGGAGTGAAGAGTTTGAAGAACTCAGTTAGGTTAACGAAGAAGTGTTTGCCCGGCCCGTGAGCAGGGCAATGTGTGCTATTCAGGAGGAAAAGTCTGTCGGTGGGTGACGGCCACCCCTTCCTGCGGCCCACAATGTGAGGAAGGAGTAGGCTAAACTTCCTTCCTAATTCCACCAGGCCTGGATATTTGAGTGTTCTTGCCTTCATAAGGGAACTATGAGACACCTCTGTACTTTACTGTACTATGTACTGTAGCTGCAGGCAACAGGTGGAGTTCATCCAAAAATGAAAATGGTCATTTATTCCCTCATGTTGTTCTTTATGACTTGTTTCTTTCTTTCAGTGTTTTAACTCAATTTTATTCATCAGCAAGTAAATTCAAAATGGTCGATAAAGTGCAATGAACTTATCACTGTGAATTATAACTTTACTATTATAACAGAATAAATAAAACTAAGAAATAATCACAGGGTTATAACCATAAAGTTTTGATTTTATCTTTTCACATTCAGATAAATCTATAAAAAGTCAGAAAAAGAAGACATTGACTTTTTGTCCTAATGACTTACTATCTAATAATTATGACTTCTTATTTTCCAATTATGATTTACTATAGCATGATTTCACATATGCCTTTAATATTTATAAACAATTTTAGATGCTCTAATTGCCTTTTATGCTGACACAGAACAGTATTGTTTATAGTATTGTTTAAAGTCTTTTATTAAAAAATGGTTTGGAGCCAGGCCATTTAACTTCATTTAAATCATAATTTATTTATTTTCTAAATGTATCATTCTTTCCACCCAGCTGTAAAGCTGTATTTAGTTTTCTCTTTATAAACGCTCTGTTAATCAGAAGCTTCCTGCGCCCTTCTCTCCATCGTCGATGACATCACTTTTAACGCGGCGTAATGACGTATTCCCCATACACACGGGGCGTCAGCGTCAACGCCTCTTATATACTTTTTTTTAAATATACGCCTCTCGTACTTTGAATGGAGTGACGTCAAGCGTTGGCAATTAATTGTGGGTCCGTCGCGTCGCGTTGGGTCCGTTGCTCGCGGCAGAAGTTGAAAACTTTACAACTTTGTAAAGCGCCAACGCAGGCGTCAGCCAATCAGATCACCTAATGCAAATACCCTAGCGCAGACGCTAGCCAATCGCGTTCATGCAACACCAGAAGACTAATGTGATTGGCTGTTGTCACTATGACGGTCGCGTCAGCGCGAAGCTTCAGAAACGCCCTCCGTCAAGCGTTAAAACGCTGACGCCCCGTATGAATGGGACGTCATTCAATTCAGTTACGTTATCTCATTTAATAATCACTTATGATGATTACAAACAATGGCAAACTGAATCCGAGGGGTATAAACTGACATTCATGAAAGGTTTATATCTGAAATTACACATATGATTGTGATTCTGAGTACTGATCATTTAAATGACAATGATCATCAAAAACCATCATCAAACTCTGGCAGGAAACTTACCAGTGATGTGTTGGTTGATTTACCAAGTGTGCAACAATCCCGACTCCTCCTCGACATCCCTGTATATTTGAGACCAGAATAATCAACAGGCTCTTAGTAAACACAGGGTCTTCCCTTCAGTTTAAATGAAAAATTAAGACATTTTCCTCCGCCCTTATGAAATTACAGTGTAACAATCTTCACAGCTCAACTGCTGATGCTATAAATAGAATGGTTTCGACGGGGTGGATGCGTTTCTTTGGCCAACTTTTATAGTAATTTCATTGTGTTTTTAACTTGCAGCATTACACATCTGATACAAACAAGCGTGAATATATTCCCAGAACTTTTGCTAAAACCCCGTCTTCTTCAAACCAGGTACATCGTCACATAAACTGAAGAATCTTCCCCACAAGAGCAAATGGACTGATCCTCTGTATGAAGCCTCCTCATCACTTTTAAAGCGGCAGCTAAATTTATTACTGTACGATTTAGATGATGATGAATGAGATGAAAAAATTTTTTTTGAAAGGACAATAAAAATAACTTTAGTTTTTGTCTATTTATCTTAAGAGGGCGACATTTGACAGATGTAATTAAAACGTTTTAATATTATTAAAAAGAAAGGCGTAGGGGTTGGCATTTTCACATTTCAAAAGTTGAACAACTGAAACAAAGTATATTAAATAAAACTTGTTATGGGTGCTCTGACATAAGTGTGAAATTAATCTGTATTCGTGTAAATAGTGCCTGTTTTAAAAGTGTGCTTTGTAGAAAAAGATCAAGCTTACTGCATAGGGAAAGAAAGGCTCTGTTTTCTACGAGTTAAAAAGTTTTTTCATCCAGGAGGCGCTCGGAGGCTCAAAATCTGTTTTGTTTTATAAAAAAAAAAAAAAAAAAAAA
>NW_015628913.1:62620-65493 GCF_001515625.1 Sinocyclocheilus rhinocerous
AAAAAAAAAAAAAAAAAAAAGCCAATAAAGGACGCCGATAGCCACTCATTTATAAATACAAAATGAAGAGTTATATTATGTTATATTATCTTACCATTCTTACCATTTTAGTGGTGAGAATTATGCACTCTAATTTCGATTCTAATCCTGCCGATCTAATCTAATCTAATGCAGTCCGCAAATCGTGTTGTCGTAAAACTGTCGTAAAGTGTTCTTGCGGTGTTTCCATAACAGTCAGCGTGCTGCCCTTTGGAGAATGAGCTCAAAGTAGCAAGTAAGGTAATACTTACGGTTTTATGTTTTTTAGTGTATATTTTCACCAAAGACTTTGAAGAAGTGTGTTTAGGACCTAATTCGAAAATGTACATTTTAGTTCGGAAAAGAAGAGCTTGCGAGACATGAAGTGATTAAAATGTACAGATTATTTTTAAAGTAAAATGCATTTTTAAACTACTTTATAGTAGTTTATATAGTTGTTGAAAAAATATTAATATGGTAGGTTAATGATGAGATTGGATAACATTTGATTTAAAGATGATATCATTAATGATTAATAATATATCATTTTGTCATTTGTGTTGACAGTTTGGTCAGGTGGTCAAAAGCAAGCGAAGAGATGGCTTCGCCTTTTCTGAGACTCTCTGTGTTTATTCAGAAGTATCGGACACCACTGCTCCTTGTCGGCTGTGGAGGGGTATTTTCTGCCAACATTTTCTATCACGTTTTCCCAGATTATACATACAGAAAAGTGTACCAGGCCTGGCACAAAGGAGAACCCGCCAGTCTGTCAGAGAAGCTTGAGAACGTCTTTCAAGAGGTGCTGAAAGATTCTACTGTCAGCTTCCCTGAAAACTTCAGTGCATTTGCTGCCTTTGGCTTTCACCCGGTAGGGGCAGGTGTTCCATGGCTTCCCTCTGGAGCGCAGATAGGCATCCCAGCCAACTTCAACAGCACCACTGATGATCCATCGGGCATCACCAACCGCACTATTCTCCTCAATGGCAAAGAGTTGGAGTGGGACAGTGATTCAGGTGTTGCTCTCAAAAACTCCCTGGTGTTCTCTCCGGAGGCACAGAAGTTTGCTATAGCCCGAGAAGTGGCCCGACTGGGGGCTGGGGGTCCCTTGTTTCATGCTGCAGTGGCTCCAGCATGTCTGGCATGGACTTGTATATATAGCGTAGCCCTCAAGCAGATCTTTGGGCTCCAGGCTGGGTCCATCATCTTCAGGGCTGGTGTTAATGTGTTTGCTGTGGGTTTAGGGGTCGTGTCTTATATCCTGGCTTCTGATGCTCTGAGCCAGTGGTTGGACTATAGCTCAGACCACCGTGCAGCATGTCTGTCAAGTGATTATGCAAAGGGTGGCTTTGAGTTCTATGACAAAATCTTGACACGGAACAAGACCCTGCGCTCTCTAATGGGCTCAAAAGGGGAAGAGATGTACGCCCACAGTGGAAACTTGTTTCCTGGACATCTGCTGCAACTCAGACATGCCCCTTACACATCTAGACGGGATAGGATTTTAAATCTTTTAAAAAATGAGAAAGTATGAACTGTCTGAATATATTTAAAAGCATGTATGTGCTTACATTAGCTCTTGGATTCTACCATGTGAAAACCATACTGCGATACTGCATTTGAATGTGAGACTGTATATGTACAGTGCTTTTGAAATGGTGCAACACACCTTTATATAACTTGTCTTCCCTTTCTCACCAGTAAACAATTTACCTTAAGTCCATCATGCTCTAGTCTACATCTGTCAAAGTATCATGCTGCTGATTAGTTTACATTATAATCAGTAAGAGACATATTATGTATGCCATATACCATACATATTTACGTATAACATCAGAGTGACATGAAAAACAAATTGACGTTGAAATGTGTTAACATGTTGAATTTTTAAAGTATGTTTGCTGATGATACATGCCTACATAACAGCCATAGTGTGATGGTCAGCCAAAGGATGGATGCCAAAAAAAGATGTTTGAGAGGCAATCTTGCTCAAGCACACATTGGGTGTGGACGTTTCCCGGTCCTTACATACTAGATCACTCATTCTGTAATGACATTTCCAGTAGGTTTGGCTTTCTGCTTTCTCACATGACTCCCTGAAATCTGTTTTACTGTAAGTTTTTTTCCTCAAGCTAATAGCTCATTTCCAACTAAAATCATGCAGTATAGTCTTTTGTCATATTGTGAGATTAATATTCTGTTCACTGTGAAGTTTTAGATACAGTTCATAATTCAAGAATTCCTAGCTATTAACATATTTATTATTACTTTAAACACAGTACTGAGCCTAAACGTAACACAGCATGTTAAGATAGTCAACTAAATAAATGAGACTCAAATACATACACAAACTTTTAAAGGGGTCATATGTTGCTTTTTTAAAGATAATTATTTTGTGTATTTGGTCTAACAGAATATGTTGACATGCTTTAATGTTCAAAAAACACATTATTTTTCAAATACTGTACATTATTGTAGGTCCTCTATGCCCCGCCTCTCTCAAACGCTTCGTTTTCTACAAAGTCCCGCCTTCTGACAAGCGCAGTCTGCTCTGATTGGCCAACTGACCCAGTGCATTGTGATTGGCCAAACACCACAAGCACGCGTCGGAAATGCAACGCCCCTTACCATAATCGCGAGCATCAGCTTTCAAAGTAAATATCAAGACAGTTAATAATGTCGTTAGTTTTACCATCAGTTCAAGCCCGAAAGGGCAACAGAGTCGCGTGACAGACACAGTAATGATGCAGTACACAAGCCGCGGTTAAGACAGCTGACGTGCTATGATTTCTGACAGGCTGTTCACTCTCCTGTGATGTGACCCTGTTCCCCTCACACACACACACACACACACACAC
>NW_015628913.1:65593-65907 GCF_001515625.1 Sinocyclocheilus rhinocerous
GAAGGCCAAATAAAGTGCTTTTGCTTTCGCACTGAAACACACAGCGTCTCCCTGACATGCTGCATCAACACTAACTGCGGTTACTGAAACTTTCTTTGCGTGCACATTTGGGCCGCATTATGCTAATATTTCCACATAGTGAGGTAGATGAGGTAGATAATGTTAGAACGAGCCGTTTTAGGGGGACGTGGCAGAGTCTTAATGAAGTTCCTTAACGTAAGTTAGGGAGGAGCGAGCCCATCTAATCTTTCAATCAACAGCCAGAGTATATAAGCAGCTGCTTACCTCTCTCCAGTCTCAGCTGTTCCAGCATC
>NW_015628913.1:67922-101160 GCF_001515625.1 Sinocyclocheilus rhinocerous
GGCGTGTTAGAATGAGCCGTTTTAGGGGGGCGTGGCAGAGTCTTAACTTTGATAAAGAATATCTCTTTGGTTTTGAGACTTTAGTCTTTGCAACTTCAGGGATCTTATCTATGCACAATCAGCTTGTAACACTCCAAAGAGAAAGGAAAACTTGAAATTGCATCATATGACCCCTTTAAGATCTGGAAGTTCTCAGTGAAACACCCGTCATTCTGAGCATCAGCACAATTATGCCACAAGATGTCACCATTGTCCATATAAACTATATGAATAAAAAGCCTTTGAGCAGCATAACTGTCTTCATTGCTTTAACAGTTGGTGGGTTGTAAGAGAGTTATACGTTGTGGCCCACGCATATCAGATATCAAACCATGTTGTTTCTAATAGCTGTACTGAAAATAATACTCTATCTATCTATCTGTCTGTCTGTCTGTCAGTAAATGTCCCGCCTCTCCGGGTTGCGACTCCACCCCCGGCCGCTGGTGGCGCTGCGGAGGGATGTCGCGCCATGTTACAATGTAACACTCAGCACTGCTGCTGCTTCTGCGGCTCCTACAATGTAACAGCACCGTGAACGGAGACACAGCTTAAGAAGTGACCGATTCCGATGAGCCGACCTCCAGAGTGGGAAATGCGTTTTTATTCTCCTGCGTGATCCCTTCCACCGCCCTAGAAGTCCCGTTGACTGGATTGTAAAGTGTCTTCGCTCACTGGCTTTACAGGATTGAGTTTGTGTGGGTTATTGGAACCGGAGGCCCCGTTGAGTTGAATGTGTGTGCTGGGCTGGAGTGGGTCAGTATGAGGCTGCCGCTGTTGCTCTGAGCGGGCTCTCTGCCTTGGGTCTCTTACGAAATAACATTTACTTATAAAACTGGACACCCCTGGAGCAGTTTATGACGGTAAGATTCGGTTTGTCACTTTGCTGTAGCTGAGGGGTTTCTGTACTAAAATGCTGCTTGCTTTAATATATATACACCATCAAATAATTTCAAGTTATTTTCTGTATTATACTGTTATGTTTTAGACAAGAGAATAGCTACAAACCAGGAATACTTTAGCATTTTATTTGTAAATGTTGTACCTGAAGATTCAGCTGTTCAAGCAGTTTTTTTCTGTAGCTGAAGACATTACAGGCAGATTGGATTTTGTTGGAGCTTGTGGTGAATTTAACCAACACAACAGTGCTTTGATTAGTGATGATCATGATTATATATTCCTTTTGTGAGGATTGTCTTAATTTAACTTGACCTTATTAAGAGCCACTAACGATCCCGGTCATTGGTGAAAACATTTGATGATTTGTGAGTTAACTACGTGTTTATGTGGTCACTTTATTTCTTTTTGTTAATTTATTTTGTTCATTTTTATCAGAGTTATTTTATGTGTTCTATTGGCAGTCGACATGTCAGTGACGTCATCGCTTTTTGACAGGGTTTATCACGATGTGATTAGACATGTGACTCAATCATTGCGACGTCATATTAACAGGTGAAAACCAGTTATTCAGAATTCTTCCTTCATTCTGGCACGGGTGGGTGGGTGGATGTAGGTGTGTATGTTTGTGTTTATATATCTCTTACATAGAATATAATTTTACATTTTACACGCACACACACACACAGACAGAGTTTGGGGTCTCTAATATTTTAAATTTTTAGTCTTATGCTCACCAAGGCTGCGTTTATTTGATCAAAAATACAGTAAACGTTGCGAAATATTATTGCAATTGATGATTTCCAATGCAAAAGCCTCTAAAATCCATCTTGGTCAAAAATCAGATAACAATACTGAGTGAATGCTCTCCACACATAGTATATGTTCATCAAGTACTTTCACTTCAAATGCGCTAAATCCCAGCCTCAACCCATTCAGAAGTACCAGTACTTACATAGAAACCTATACATAGTAGCCAGAAAGAATTGCTAATATAATATAATACTTTAATATACTATAATATATAGTATAATACTTTAACATGTAATTTATTCCTCTGATAACAGCTAATTTTCAGCAACGATTTACTTCAGTTTTCAGTGTCACATGATCCTTCAGAAATCATTCTATTATGCTGATTTGGTGCACAAGAAACGTTTATCATTATAATTATTATCAATTTTGAGAACAGCTGTGCTGCTTTTTTTTGTTGTTGTAAAAAACATTATTTTTTTTCCAGGATTCTTTGAAAGTTCAAAAGAGCAGTATTTATTTGAAATAGAAATATTTTGTAACATGGTAAATATTTACTGTCACTTTTGATCAATTTAATGCATCCTTGCTGAATAAAAGAAAAAAATTGTACTGACCCCATGTGAAAAGGACATGTGTGAATGGTAGAGGTCTGCTGGACGAACTATTATTAAATCTATTATTTTTCAGAGGTCTCCATTGTTGTTAGATTTTCAGCGATTCACGTTCTTGGAGATCTGAGTTAGCAGTCCCTGTGGGCTGAGTGGATTTTACACAGGAGCAGTTTGGATGATTTCAGGGTGGCAGCTGTTAGGGGCGCGAGGGCTGCAGCAAGGGCTCTGGCCGGCGTTTCTTTGCACCTGAGCCAAGGCCATGTAGAGCTGAATTGGGGGGGCTTTGAAGAGGGAGTAACAGGAGGCAGGTGTTCAGACAGTTGGAACTGGCAGCACCTGCCCATCTCGGTATGGGAAACCACATTGCAGTGTAAGTTCTGACCTCCCGAGTACAACCCATGGCCAAGTTAAGCACCTAATTATGAGGATTTTTCATGGGAAATTAGCACCATGTACTCTGTCAGACTGATATATATTTTCATTTTAAGCCGAAGGGTCCTTTCCACAGTTTTCCTATTGTAATAATTGCTGGCTTCCACCTGGGAGTAGCCTGTGTGGCATTAGTGCATTTAAAGTAATAGGTAATATTATTTAAATGTATTTTCAAGCAGGAATGTTCATCAATGAACTATTTTGCTTGAAATGGCAAAACTGCTCAGTTCACTGGTAGTTGCTCAACTCACCAATTCTCATTGATAACAAATTACTACTAAATGGTTGTGCTTTTACAATTTGGTATTTTGAACTATTTTATTTTATTGTTAAAAAAGAAATCTAAGAACGTCTGTAGTTGGACACTACCATTCAAAAGTTGATTGGTAAGATTTTTATAATTCTTTTAAAATAAATCTCTTATGTTCACCAAGGCTATGTTTATTTGATTAAAAATACAGTAAAACAATAATATTAAGTATTATTACAATAAATGAATGTATACGTTTCTTTAACTATAACTGGACATTCAGGAATTATGATTAGTTCATCTAGGAACTGCACCTTCTAATGCCAGGTCAAATATATTCAAGCATATTCAGTAATCTCAGATCTGAGTCATTAAGAGATGAGCGTGTAGGAAATATGGGTTCATTTTGACAGGTTTTCTCTGCTTGTTCTTTCCAGTAAAAACTTTCTGTCTGAGAAGGTAAGAGATGGATGACCGGCCTCAGTGTCATGAATGGAGGGAGTTCTGTCAGCACTGTTGCGGTGACTGCTCATGTGGCACTGCAAAACGGATCACTGGCCACACATCACATGCGTTTCAGCAGTTATGACAAGCAAATCACAGCTGTGTGTACAGTCCATCTGTCGCAGACTCAAAGGTGTTTTACAAGCGTACCGGTGCATTTTATTCTCAGCGTTGTGTTGTTTTTGTGAGGGAGGATTCATTAAATCATTGCTGTTTTTGTTCCAATTTCCATTTCAGTTTTCTTGACAAAATAGCATTTTCTTTCAGGTCCACATCTGAGATTTTGTTAATTATAAAGCTCAGTGACACTTTCTTCTGCTGTCACCAAACACGAGCTCTGCCCTGAGGAAATGAGTGTCACATTTTTGTGGTAAGCGCTCCAAAATGAAAGGGAATAGCTATTGTGAGCTTCCTTTTTACTCAATTCAATTCAATTCAAGTTGATTTGTACAGCGCTTTTCACGATACAAATCGTTGCAAAGCAACTTTACAGCAAATTGTCTATAATATTTAGTGGTAGCTTATCAGTGGTAACTGTCAGTTAATGTACATATGGCAGAAATGTATGGAAAAATCTATTAAAGACGTAATCAAACGGACGATGAACACTATTAACAGCAATTATTATATGATGCAATCAAACTTATAGCAAAATGTGGTAGTTCTGTATGTTGTTTCAGGGTTGGCATCATCTGAGGTCCTCTGAGGGGTTGGCATCATCTCTTCTCAGGTGTTCTGGATCCAGACTGAAGCTTGTGTAAATTCTAGTTACCATGTATGTTTAGTATGTTAATGCAGTGGCAAAAACAGAGAAACAAATAGAGACATAATTAGCGTAGCTGCTGTTCCAACCAAGCAAAATTGATTTGTTTAACCCAAGCTAAAGAATAATAATGTGCATTTGATCAGATATAACTGCAGTACAAAATTATGAGATGCATTATTTGAATGCTTGGCCAAAGAGATGTGTCTTTACCTATATGTCTTTTTATATATAGGTAAAGACACATGTCTTTACCTATATATAAAATAGGTAAAGAAAAATATATATTATCCATATAAAAATTAGGGTACTATGATCATATTTTCTTGACCTGGTAAGGACTCTAGCCGCTGCATTTTGGACTACCTGTAGCTTGTTTATTGAAGATGCAGGACAACCACCTAGCAGTGCATTACAATAGTCCAGTCTAGAGGTCATGAATGCATGAACTAGCTTTTCTGCATCAGAAACAGGTAACATATTTCGTAACTTGGCAATGTTTCTAAGATGGAAGAATGCTGTTTTTGTAACAAGGGAAATATGATTTTCAAAAGACAAGTTACTATCTAATATAACACCCAGATTTTTGACTAGAGGAAGTAACTGGGTGGCGTTATGCAAATCTTCCCACATCGTGACGTAGACATGTGGGGGCGTGTTTAAACGAGGCGTTTTAGGATGGCATGGACAAGTCTTAACTTTTATAAAGAATATCTCTTTGGATTTGAGACTTTAGTCTTTGCAACTTTACAGATCTTCTTTATGCACCAAGAGCTTGTAACACTCCAAAGAGAAAGGAAAAATTGAAATCGCATCATATGACTCCTTTAAAGCCTCCCCTTGAATACCTGTATAGTTTTGTAATCGATCTATGACTATGATCTATAGTGTCGGACGCAGCACTAAGATCAAGTAAAACTAGCAATGAGATGCAGACTTGGTCTGACTCAGAGATTTATATCACTCTGGAAATCTTTTATTTTGACACTTACACTACCATTTAAAAGTTTGGGGTAGGTAAGATTTTTTTATTTTTAGGAAATCAATATTTTTATTCAGCAAGCATGCATTAAATGAAACAAAAGTGACACTAAAGCTATTTGTAATGTTACAAAAAATATATATTTCAAATAAATGTTCTTTTAAGCTTATCAAAGAATTAAAAAAACAAAAAAACATGTATCACTGTTTTCACAAAAACATATTAAGCAGTACAACTGTTTTTAACATTGATATAATATTTAAAAATGTTTCTTGAGCACCAAATCAGCATATTAGAATGATTTCTGAAGGATCATGTGACACTGAAGACTGGTGTAATGATGCTGAAAATTCAGCGTCACCATTACAGGAATAAATTACATTTTAAAATATATGTAAAAAAGTTATTTAAAATTATAATAATATTTTGCAGTATTACTGTTTTACTGTATTTTTGATCAAATAAATGCAGCCTTGGTGAACATAAGAGACTTTTGTTCAAAAACCTTAAAAAGTCTTACCAACCCCAAACTTGTGAAAGGTAGTATAATTGACCCTTTGCAAAAACCTGCCCCCCTTCATTACTGTTGCTATGTCCAACAAGCCATGTCGCTCTCACGCTACATATCATGTTCAACACAGTGAAAAATATATCGCAGAGCAAAGAGGAAACTGACAATGCGTCGACAGACAAGACAGAGCAGGTTATTTTTGGTATGAAACAAAGTCTCAGCTTTAAAATGGTGTCATTTTGTAAGAAATTCACAAACAGTAAATGTCATTTTGTGGCTTTTTAATGTGTCTGTAGCGCAAGCGGCACATGAACCGATAATCTCTTCCTCTTTTCCAGTTATAGCACAAAATAAACATTAATGAACATCAGAAGTGGTTAGAATGTCCCTTCTGCCCCAGAAGATTTGATTGAGAGGGGTTTGTGCTAAACAAAAATAGACAACCTCCTTTTTTCCCTCTATCTTTAATGTAAGACTTGTGACACATCTCAAATGACAATGAGATGTTTCAAGCATTAATGAGTAAAGTTCTCGTGTTTTAATGGAAAGAGGAAGAGCCGTTTGGAAAAATTCCACCGCACGGGAGTGTGTCTGTATGTGTACATCTGTATTAGCCCTTCAATCGTACAGCCTGTTCCCTGTGTTTGGACAACTTGTGCATGAATGATTTTCACAAGACATTCACAGTTTGCTTTTGATATGTTTATTTGTGCGCATAACTATCATTATATAATGTTTAATTTTTTTTTTTGCTCCATTTATCATTATGATCAGTATTCAGTGGCTGTCTTTTGACTGTCTTCAATGGCTGATTTTTTCCTCAAAATCATGCCATGATCCAACACACAAAAACAGATTATTAAAAAGATTGTTAATTATAATCATCTTGCTAAAATATCTGTCCATGATTCACTTAATTTTGAATCATAATTTTTGCTTCTTAACATTTCAAAGGAATAGTTTCAGAATCTGAATCAAAAAGAGCTTAGATAATTGACATTACAGATAGATAGATAGATATATAGATAGACAGACAGACTGTATTTGGAATGACTGAGGGTAAGGGTAATTATGTTAAAAGTTCGTTAAGTATTGGTTTATTAACCTTTTTTCATATGGTATATTTGATGTAGTGTTTTACAAATCTGGAGTGAGTGGAAGCTAATTTGAACTATAGAGCTGTGAATTTAATACATGAAATTGCTTTTTGGGGTTTTACTGCTTGTTAGTTCATTTGAATATAGGAAACTGGTTTCAGATGCTACTAGACACACTGAGTCTTATAGCAATGTGACAACAGTCACATGTTGCTGTGCTTAGCAGAACTACTTTTCTTTAGCCATTGAACTTGATTCTTTCTTTCTACTTAGGAAAACCCCTTTCTAGTTCAAGGCATAAAATTCTTAAGAAACAACTCTGCAGTTCAGAGTAAACCTGTTTTGATGGGTTAATTTAACTGGTTCTTAACTTAACATTTCAAATTTTTCCAATGTTGCTGCATGGGGATACACAAACAAACAGAGCCCACAGTGTTTACGCATTGGCGAGGAAATCAACCTACTAATGGCTTTACTTGTAGCTGTCTCTGCATATTAAACTTGGATATGGAAAAAAATGCACATTTTACCTTTAACTTCACTGGACAGGCACTGCATACTTGGCCACATCAGCTGAGATTAGATTGTGTTCAGTGGGATATGAGGCTTGAATGAAAATAGTACCATGGCTTTTTGGAGAAATTAACATTTTGTTACCGTGGTATTCTTGTAAACCATGCAAATACGGTGGGAAATTCTGAAGTATTCCCAGTAGAGATGCATCAATAAATGATTTATTTAAGCCATTAGTCGTTTTCATATTATGGTCGATAACCAATAAATGGATGATGTTAAATTTTAAATAATACACTAAAAACTAAAATCGGTACTTTTAAATAGTGATATTTTAAATCGGTAGTTTTAAAAGCTTTTGAATTGCAACAATGATTTTAACTATCACAACAATTATAATGTACAGTATGAAAAATGGATATTCATTTTGAGCTTTTGCTAAAGATAACACTTGTTATTAATAGTGTTATTAATTAAATTCTATTAATTAAATTAATTAAAGTTGTTAAAGACTACCTTTATATGAGCATTAAATGATCGCAAAGGTAATCCAAATGTAATGCCTGAATAAATATTCTATATCAACTGATATCAAGAAATAATAATAAAAAAATCACTAATATTTGCTGATATGGTACCAATGTATTGTGCATCCATAATAATGGCGTGATAGACCATTGTACCATGGTACTGCAATATGGAACTTTTTTTTTTTTTGTAAGGGTGATTTTAACCAACAACCCTTAACAGACTCAAAACTGATGAACTGAAATTGTGGTGATGTGGTTATATATCTATGATAGCTGAATTTTTCATTGTTGTCCTGAAATGTACAAAGCAGTTCTTATAACATATAAACTAAAAGTCTTAATACCGAAAGTGCTTTCCCTTAAAATTCCCTACTGTCCAAGCTGTTTTTTGTTTCCCCTATCCACATTCAAACTGTTTTTGAAGCAGAGCGGTTGGAAAAATCACTCTTTTTCCCTTTTTACTTCCTCCAGTCATTGCATTTGTGGTTGCTGTGCCAAATGTAGCCAGAGGCTGCAAAAATGTCAAGCTCTTTCAGAGATTGACTGGATCGTGCTTGTAAGATATGGTTACACGCTCCTGTGGACCTAGTTTGAAAGTGTGTGTACTCACCTGAGTCAGGAGGTACTCCCACTTCCCCTCCCTGCATGCCAGAGAACACACTCGCAGCACATTGCACTGTTTATGTGGGCTGCCATTGGCCACTCGCTGTAGAGGGAAAGGTCCATGTTTGTTCTCCCAAAATGGAATTTAAACAAACTGCAAGCTAACACGCAAGTCAGATTTACCAAATGCTTTATTCTTTATTCGTATATGTAGGCTATTCAAAGCAATGCAGTATTTTACTTCTCTGTCTTTTTGCACTTCTGTGTTGTATGTCTGCAGTATTATGCTGCATTGTTGCAAATGTCTTTTGGAGAGTATTTGTGTTTGCAATGTTCAGCAGTGTTACTGTAACCTTAAACCTCTCTAACTTTAGACTGAGGGAGTCCTTTTGCTAGCAGCAATTCTGAATGATGTCTGTGCATAATTGTGGTCATCCTCCTGCTGTTTCAGTTCTGGTCAGAGGTTGACTTGTTGACTGATCTAGATGTGCTGGTCCCATTTCAACACTTTCTAATATAAAAGTAACAATTTCTGGATCCACATACTCAAGGCAATGTATAATTCAGCTACTTTACAAGGGCCTTTAGATGTTTGAAGGGCCTTTAGATGGGTACATATTAGAGATCGACCGATATATCGATTTACTGATATTTTTCCCGATATTTAAGCATTTTACCATAATCGGATATCAGTTTTGTAATATCGGATTCACCGATAAATCCTGCGCGCAGGATCGCCATTGCAGTGCGTCTGAGGGGCGACGAGACAACAACAACGGCGTGCAGGTACTTGATTTGCTGTAGTTAGTAAACTTTATTTAACATAACAGCCATTTATGCACAAATTAGATGCATTACATAAATGCCTGATATGTAGTTTATGCAGCTTGGCTCTGAGAAATAGAGACCAACTCACAGAGTCATGTAAAATAACCCGTCAAGTCCTGTCCCAATAAAGACGTAACTTTGCCTGAATTAAATAATATGCAGCCATGAATGAGCGCATGTTGGAAATAAAAGCGCTGAATTTAATTCTCTCTCTGTTGTATATTTGCTCATCATTAGTCTCGTGAAGTCGCTTTCATATTACTGTTCACTCACCGGGTTGATGTGGTTGATGCTCAGGAAATGCTCCAGCACGGCCACCGCATGCAACTTTTAACAAGATTCACTTGTTTAAAACACCCTGAATTGTATTAACATTAAATAAAACTTTCATGGACTTCTACATTAACTGTTCCCTCCTGCCCAGCTCAATCCAAGCAGCTGAGTCCTTAATATTTTCAAGAAACGGCTGAAAACACATCTCTTTCATCTTCATTTGACCCTCTAACTCTAGCACTCTCTATTCTAATGCAACTTCTAATTTTATCTGCTTGTTTTTTTTAATTAAAAAACTTGACCCTCTAACATTTGCACTCTCTATTCTATTTCTATTCTAATGGCCAATCAATCATTTTTGGGGGGAATTTTTATTTATTTATTTTTTAATAAGTATCTGTTCAGGCACCGTTTAGGCACCGGAACCGTTATAAAAGTATCGAAAAAAACCCAAACGATACCCAACCCTACTCATCACAGGCAGGCACAGCACTCAATTCAGCATGTGTTCGTGTTTGTGTGTGCTGTCTGCGTCACTCATAGCACGTGCCTATATCGTGCACCATATCGAACATTTTTTCTATCGTTATCGAAGAAGGTGTACCATCGATAAATATCGATACCGTTTTATCGCCCAGGCCTACATGCAAAATACGCAGAGCAGTGGTACGCCATGACTGGAATTGAGAACCACTGCTTTAGAAGTATATCATTGTCAGTTCATGTTAACTAACACGTTAAAAAAGGAACCTTATTTACATTAAGGAACATTCTTGTGAAATGTTATCAAGAATTAATTTTAATAATGTATTAGTAAATTTTGAAATTAACATTAAGATTAATAACTACTTTAGAAGTGTTTTTCATTGTTAGTTTTTGCTAACTATATTGTTTATAACTTATGTTGGCCTACACATCTATCACTGTTCTTTTGCTGCTGCCTTTTGTTATTTCGGTCAGGTTTTTTCTAGTTATGTAATATTTATCATATTTATGTTAACGTTTCTAAAACAATCTCTCAGATTTGTACGTTAAAGTGATTTTGCCATGGCCTCTCATGACTTCTTGCTCTATTTAACCCGGTTTTTGCAATGATATTATTATGGTGATCTAATCCAGTTTGTGCCTCTGATGAGTCACAATTTCATCTGTAGAGATGCTGCAGGCTAATGGTCAGAGTAACGTGTGATTGTCCTGAGTCATCTGTAGCTTAAGCAAGATCAATGGAAGGAGATGTGATGAGGGGATTTCCAACATGCAATAGATCCTTGCAAAGGGCTCAAGGCTTAAGTTGACCGTGTAGTGCATGCAACGTCTGTCGATCTAGGCGTCCCTCGTCTGGGGACATATAATGAATACAGAACATTTCACTTGAGCTAGCCGCCTTTTTAGCTGTAGTCTCCATTACTAAAGTGCTGGAGCCTCTTCTACCATCTCCAGCCCAGGGGAGGCATTCTCTCTAATCAAGTGAGGTAGATTTGTTTACAGGATATTGATTGCTATGGTAGTCATCCTTTTATTCAAGTAGCTCTCTGTGTTCCTGATATATCTCGGCGGAGAGGAAACATGCAGGGTCCATGTGTCCAGAAACTCACATCGTGATTAGAGCGGACAAGCCCTTAGCCTTTAAACCTGCTACTGTAAGCAGTGCAGAATTGACTGGAATGTACAGCTTTAATAAAAAATGTGTTTCTCTTTCAATGCCTAGTCTTGGCTCAGGGGAATCAAGAAGCTTGTTAGTGTAGTCTAGTGTAGCCACATCTTGCTATTTTATACCTGAGAACACACAAAAACATTCAGGTGTAAGCTGCTAATAGATGTCAATGTGACAGTAATTTCACCTGGTTTTGATGATTTGCATTTTCTGTGTGTTTCATGCCCACTGTTAACATAATAATTGTATAATTGTGTTGTAACGATATTATAGAATGATTAAAATGAAGTTATAAAAAAGTGAAATCAACAAATCTTATATGAGGTAAACATAAACTACCTCACTTGAGTTTTTATGATTGGTTCTATGATAGTAGTGTGGATTATGAATATTTTTAAGTTACATAACTGTCCCCTCTTGGAAGGTTATCAATCAACGTTTGCATGAAATGCAACACTAACGTTAAGTTTAGGGTCAATATGATTTTTTTAAATGTTTATTAAAGAAGTCGCTCATGCTCACCAAGGCTGCATTTGTTTGATCAACAATACAGTAAAACTAAAATATTGTGACTAGGGATATGCCGGTATCAAATTTTCATGTTGCGATTAATTGCTAATTGTTTTATCACGGTATACAGTATTATCACGATATTGAAATTTAGTTTAAAAAAGTGCTGTCATAATACAGTATAACAGGTTTAATAAAATTTTTCTTATAACAAAAAATTGTTGCAATTTAAATGAACTGTTTTCTATTTTTATATATTGTAAAATCAAATGTAATTTATTCCTGTAATGGCAAAGCTGAATTTTCAGTAGCCATTACTCCAGTATTCAGTGTCACGTGATTTGGTGCTCAATAAACATTTCTTCCATCTTTATTAAATAAAATTATAAATTTCTTTCTTTATATAAAATATGTAAAACTGACACTAAACTTTTGAACAGTAGTACAATGTATAATACCTTACTCTGCATTAGGGTTGAAAAATGTAATGCAGGGATCTAAGGATGATCTTGAAATAATTTCAGATCAAAAATGTGTGAACACTAGTACATTCTTTTGTGACCTGGATTGAAAGCAATGAAATACAACCAATCATAGTATAACAAAGAATTTGCATGTAAGGTTTGAAGTATTAGTGAATTATTATCCTGACTGTAGATTTTAGGCTCTCAATAGTCTGTTTGAATGTCAGAAACTTGCACTGGTGCAGTCAAATGAGGTTTACAGCATATAAAGGTTTTCACATTTATATGCTGTAATTTGCGAGTGAAATGCTTGTTCTGTGGAGCTGTGAGTTATGTTGAATGTAATGGAAGCATATTCAAGCACGCTCATGTGGTTAGGTGACGTTCCCCGAGGGAATGGACATAGAAAGGTTAGCTTGCGTAGGAGGATCGAGCTATAGGCCAGTCACGATAGCAACTTTTTGTTGTGCGATATATTGCCCCAGAAATAATTGCGATAAGCGATATTATTGTCATTTTAAAGACCATTTTATGCCACTGAATATATAATCATAATGTAACAGCATAATAATGCAAGAAGGCCTACACACTTCCAAATGACAACAAACATTTAATTTTTAAGAATATTTAGATCATGGAAATTAAGTATCAAAATATTAGATACCTTAAAAAACTGAATAAATAGTAAATAAACATTTTCTAACAAAAAGTGCAAAATAACAAGTAGAAAAAAAGAAAAATGCACAAATAACTTGTATGGAGATTTTTCCATCTACAGATTTTTCCCTGACCTTCTTTTCTCTGTAAATTAAGGGTGCACACTATTGCTGGAAAAACTCAGATGTCCGTATGCAAAAAGGGACAGATCCCTAAACAAGACCATATCTGCAGATGAAACTTTTATGTAGAAGCATTTTTTAAATTTGAACTAGCATGACTACACCACGTTATGAACGAGAAGCTGCAAAAGACACAGGCGCAAGTGGAATGTACAAAACATGGTGACATTAATTTTTAAGTAAATATAATGGGCGATATATTGCGTCACCAAAAATTATTGAGGTCATGTACATATATTGCTCGATAAGTCGATATATTGATTATTGCGACAGGCCTATCGAGCTACACTGAGGACACCTGGGCTTTGTAGATGCTTGCTGACCTTTGCGCTCAGTTTGTGTGCTTTGAATGCATTAAAGGCAGAGTAAGTGATTTTTCAAAAACGCTTTAAAAACTGATTCGGGCCGAATCGCAAAACAAACTTGTAGCCAATCAGCAATAAGGGGCGTGTCTACTCATGATGTGGAGGAGAGCGCGTTCAGTGCATGGGACGGACATTAGCCGAGCCGAGCGACAGAAAGATAGAGATGGCGGATAAAAAACAAAAGAGGAAAACGTCTGCGGAACGATAAGGCAAGAAGTAGGACCCGTGTAAATATCGGATCAGCTTTCCAGCGCTGGAGAGAACTCAAGGAGCGGAGGCCTGCGATCGGACGCCGAGGTTGCTTTGTTTCTTCTCAATAGGTGAGTAACACCGTGTCTACAACAGCTAAAGTCTGCCTACACTGGACGCGATCAAACGACCGCTGAAAACCATTTGAAATGTGTGTCAGCACATCATAAATAGAACCCGGCAGCAGTTTTCTGTCGGGATTTGTTGCGCCGCGCCGCTCACGTCCATAGACACGGTGTAACATTGGTTTTGCTTTGTTTCACAGAACTAATCGTTGCCTGGGTTGCGTACGTATGTGTGGGGCGGAGCTATCAAAATAGGGGCAAGACCCTTTTGGGGTAGGGGCGTGTTTGTTTTGGTGATTTCAAATATAAACATTGGCTACCAGAAATCCCTTACTCTGCCTTTAAAGCTGATGTTTTTGGAATAGAACATAGTAAACCATTAAAGGTGCCGTTTGCCTTATTGTTTACACCATTTTGAGTCCCTCAGCTGCTGGTTCAGCATTGACACAACAAGAACAGTGACCATAGCGTCTGTCCTGCGTTTGTAAGCTGTGTCTGTCTTTAGTAGTTTGCTCTTTTGTATTTTATACTCTCCTATTTCTTTATTATTGACTTCCAGCAGTGCACATTCAAACATCTTCATTGAAATGCCAGTGAGCCCTGAGATTCTTAAATCATTACTAAACCTGTGAACAACAGAATCATATATTACTTAATGTCTGCAAAGGGCATAGTCTTTCGATATTAGTTTTAAATGCAAAGGCAGCAGGCAGGTGACTTCTCATCAGCAAGGTGACTTCAGACGTTTTTCATTACAACTGCGTGCAAGTCTCATGCAAGGTGCAGTCATACTTGATGGTCTGTTATGCTGAAACGTAAACCTCTTCAGACAGTTGTAGACTGTCTAGCCGCGTTTTAACAAAATTATGACAGGTCATCATCAGGTGTTGTTAGTTCATATGCAATCATTTTACATGATCTTGCTTGAATGACATTGTGAATGTAAAATGCTCTTCAAAACAGGCAAAACTAGGCATTGAGTTTTTATTTTATTTTATTTTATTTTACTATGCTTATATCATGCATATGCATTAGTACAGTCTTTGTTATTGTTTGTCCACAAAAAACCTTGCAGCTTGAATGCCCAGAAATCCCTGTGAGGAACTTTAAAGGTCAGAGATCTTTCACTCTGACCTTTGCATGACTGTAGATCTATGAATGAACATGAGAGGACTTCAGAAGTCTCTGATGGTTGTGACTTGGGACATATCAGAATGCTGCAGTGAAATCACTTCCACATGGCTGATCTTACACACAAACTGCTCTAATGCTATATTCACCAACAGATCTCCCAAGATAAGACATGAGAAATGTGGGGGGAAAAAATTATAATTCAATTCAAGTTTATTTGTACAGCGCTTTTCACGATTCAAATCATTGCAAAGCAACTTTACAGCAAATTAAGTTTCTACAATATTTAGTGGTAGCTTATCAGTGGTGACTGTCAGTTAATATACATATGGCAGAAATGTACGGAAAAATCAATTAAAGACGTAATCAAACAGGCGATGAACACTATTAACAGCAATTATTATATGATGCAATCAAACTTATAGCAAATTGTGGTAGTTCTGATAATTCTGATAATTGAATCTCTTAAAGGTTAATTTGGGGAAAATGCCAGTGGTGTAATTATTATTATAAAGGCCAATTCAGGCCTTTTGAACTTTAAGATGAACCTGGATCAACAATTGAAACTGCCTTTTACTCAAAAATTTGAGAATTCTTTTTTTTATAGTATCGTGTATTGCTGTGTATAAGTAACTCTTCTCTGAGTTCATCCTTTTGTGCCCCATTTGCTGTGAGATATATATTTAGGCACAATGTAGGCTGTACATAAAAAAATATTAGTTTGTCCTGTGTGCATGTAATTTGGAGTCTGAATCAGCCTTGAAACGCTGTGATCCAGTTCAACCGGTGCTATCAAAATTGGCTGTGCTGCAATTAAATATTTATAATAATTATTATTCATGTTTTAAATGAATTCTAATTGTAACCTGACCTGACCTATTATATTATGTTTGAATCATAATATAGGAAGCTTAAGTAGATATCTTTGTGTTACAGACTCTGGTTGGACCGTAATGACCGCACGCTTCCGGTTGCCTGCAGGCAGATCCTACAATGTCCGGGCGACGGAGCTGGCACGCGACAGGCAGCGCACCGAGGTGGTCTGCAACATTCTTCTTTTGGACAACACTGTCCAGCCTTTTAAAGTCAATGTAAGTACTCCTTTAAATGTGTTGTGCATAATTCAATATTCTAATGATCAGATAAGGAACTAATGATGTGTTAAGCACTATGTATATTGTAACTACATTTTCACTGTGATTGTCAGGGTATTGTTATGCAGTTTCTAAAGAGTTCTGTCCTGTGTTTTTGTAGTGTTTTTGTAGTATGTTGCTTTATGGATGCTAGTGTGTTCTGGGTATTTTAAGGGATAGTTTACCTGAAAATGAAAATTACCCCATGATTTACTCTCCCGCTAGCCATCCTAGGTGTATATGACTTTCTTCTTTCAGACGAATCCAATTGGAGTTATATTAAAAAATGTCCTGGCTTTTCCAATCTTTATAATGGCAGTGAATGGTGGTCGAGATTTTGAAGCAAAATAAATATAAATATCCATATTTAAAAATTTATGAAAAATATCCATATTTAAAACTTTATAAACCATAACCTCTAGCTTGCGCTAACCGTCGTATGCACGTTCACGTAGGCCTGTCACAATAATAAATATATCGACTTATCGCGCAACATATGTCCGTGACCTCAATCATTTTTGGTGACGCAATATATCGCCCATTATATTTACTTAAAAATTAATGTCACCATGTTTTGTACATTCCACTGGCGCCTGTGTCTTTTGCAGCTTCTCGTACATAACGTGGTGTAGTCATGAGGTGCTAGTTCAAATTAAAAAAATGCTTCTATAAAAAAAAGTTTCATCTGAGGGTCGTCTTATATTTGGGCCAATACGGTAGTTGTTATCGTGACAGGCCTACGTTCACGAGAGAGTGACGTTCCAGCAGATGATGTAGGACGTAGGCATAGCCTTCTTGAGGGTGAGTACATTTTGGGTGAGGGGGGTAATTTTCATTTTTGGGTGAACTATCCCTTTACTGGAACATGTCTAAATGCTTACTAGTAGAGTGTTCTGGGTGGAGCCCATGCACGTCCAAATCTCTATGATATTTTGGTTAGTCAGTTGTGTATTTTCACCAATTTCATCATCAGACAAGTGTGATTACTTGTAAAAGTTTTAGCTTATCCCTCTGATCAACAGTCTTTGAGGTATTGAGGTAATTTGAGGTATGATTCATATGTCAATGAAGACTGGAAAATGGCTGTTAAATTCAGCTTTGCCATTGCAGGAATAAATTACATTCTAAACTATATTAAAATGGAAAACGGTTATTTTAAATGGTAGTATTTCACAGTTTTATTTAGCCTATTTTTGGAATTTTTGATCTGTTAAGCATTTTACACTGTTTGTTAAAGTCTTCCCTTTCCCTTTTCTCTATGAACCCCAAATCATATGCATATTTGTTTGAAAATTGCCATCCATAATGGTCGCCATCATCTACATAGTGCTCATGTTCCAGCTAGAGGATAGTGGTGTAATTCTGCTTATAGAAGGGATGCATGCTTGACATTCCGGCAGAATGAAAAGTGGCCCTGAGGGTTCCAGAGATTCATGTACATACTTGCACCTGCAATATATAGGTGCCATGACAGACACACCCCACACACGCGACAAGCAAAGGCACAAATCCCCATCTCTTTCATTTGCTGGTCTGATTGCAAAACCCATGTGTTTGCTCATCCTTATCCTCAGCGTTGTGCAAAGTGTTGTGTATAATGGTCCTTACAGAAAACTGTTATGTCCTGACTTGAAATAAGGGCTTATGCCAACATTGAATTAAAGGTTGCTCCGGTTACAGAAGGTTGGTCAGGTTTTTCTCAGTGGTTATTACCTTTCTATTCCCATCAGTTACATTGCTCAAGGATTTCCTGTGTATCAGGAAGTGTTTTCACATTGAATTGGAGCAAGCAATAAACCTATAAACATCACATGACTGACTTTAAACAGCTGCTGGTCTGTTAGATGAATCAAGGCGTTCTTATTTAGAAGTTGTCTGTCATGCTGCTCTCTGATTTGTAACTAACATTTCCAGGAAAGCCAGTCCTCATGTAATGGCCCCATTGATCAAATTTATGCACTTGCTCTCTGGTCTCATACATTTTTGTGCCAGACCTCTCGATGACCTAGATAGTCTGGCAGCACAGCGGGCCCTTGATGAGTATAGGGCGCACATGGAACGGAAGCACAAGGTCTAATGGAAGGAGAAGAGGGAGGATCAGAGGTAAATAATCAAGAGGGGGCTAGGTGTTAAATAAAGCAGGAAGGCTGTTATTTGTGTTACAGAAGTTGATGTTGCAGAGGGGCCGTCATAAATATGTCTCAACTGTGTGTTTGAAGAGGTGCATGTTATGTCTGGAATGCAGAGAAGAAGCCAGAAGTTTGTGAATAGTAGACTAGATTGCCGTGTTGTAGCGTCTCCCTTAATGTGCATGTCTATGTTCTAATAGATTCTGTCACTTTGATCTTGATTTCCTTATCAGTGGTGCTGTGCGAAGTAGCATTATATTAGGGGTTTGTTCAAATCCCTGACCCTAAGCATTAACCTTTGGCACATGACAAGCATAAATGATGACTCAAATCATAAGACTTTCATTAGGGCTGTCGTGGTGAAGAAATTTTGAGTGACTCAATATGCAATATTAACTCTCTCTCTCTCTCTCAGTGGTAAATTAATAAATATATGATAGTAAGTGCTGATTCGCGAATCTGACTGTACAAGCAGCTTTCCAATACTTTTGTTGATATTTTAGTAGTATGTATTTTAACAGGGACACTCATTTTCAACTAGTGATAACTGCAGGCTGGAGCAATGGGTGTGGTGAAAGGTAGGGGTGTGGAGAAAGGTCTTCATGATTTGTCGACAAAGCTGTCTGTCAGGGAGGGTTTGGAGGTAGGGTTAGGGCTGGGTTAGGGGTAGTTTCTGTTGTACTGATTCACCTTTTGGAACGCCTCCTTTCGGCACACCCATTGCTCCAGGCTACAGCTTCCCCGGTCTCCTCATTTTACGGGCTGTCAATCAGTGCAGTTACATTGTTACGCCAGGAGATGGCGGCAAGGGACTGTCTTTATGAGTGTTCAACTAATACATTTAAAAACGATGATTCATTCTTAATTGAAGCAAGGTGTTGAAATTAATTTAACTTTGAGTACCACTTTACAAGGCTCAATTGACGATCAATGCATTACCTGAAGCTGGTGCTGGAGCTGATGTTTCACTTCATAGAAAACAATGCCATTGATTCAGTGCACTGAACAGAGTTGACGACGCCTGTCATGGGAAATCCCCTTAAATGGTGAAAGAATGCTATGACAAAGATATCGCTTTCATCTTCTGGCAAACTGATTTTTTTCCACAAATATATGACTTGACCTGAAGAAGGACAGACGCAGGTAATCTTGCATGCTCAGCAAGAGTGTAAATTTCACCCAACAGTAGGGGGGAACAATAAACATAAAATTTCTCAAGAGCAATTTTCGAAGGGGACACAAATAATACAGCCAAAATGGTAATTGTAAGGATAGATAAGTGTACACAGCATGTACATAGCATGGAGACCGAGTTTAAATATGAGTTAGGTTCATAGGCTCACCACGCGGTCATATTACAATTATTAAATTATCTTGAGTCCTCCACAAAATATTTTAGGTTTCGTCTGGAATTGAGGACGTCTCTTATTTAGATATTCAACTACAGCAAGCCCACATCTGCGGCTGCCAAACTGCATCTAAACATCATATAGGTTGTTTGCAATCATGTGATTCTGATGACATGCGAAATTCAGATGGAGGGCAGGAACTGAAAAACAGAATGGATGAGATGGAGGAAAGTCCATACTGTACTGGTTTAGACACGATTACAAGAGAAAGGTATAAACAGAAAGTCACAACATATGTTGGACGTGATCCTAATGTTATGAAGAGGAGCGATTTTTTTTTTTACTAAATTGAAATACTTGCCTGCCATCGAGAGAAAAAGAGAGAGATATTCTGAGCATCAGGGGCGTAAATCCCCCCCACAATTTACACCCCTGATGCTCAGTCAATCTCTCTCTCCTTTGCTCTGTCTGTTTACAAATCTACGGAACCTATTAACAAATCACAATGGTAAACATTGGTACACATATGGCACCTTTCCACTGCATGGTACGGCTCGGCTCAATTTGCATTTCCACTGCAGTTTAGTACTGCTTTAGAGTGGGTGGAATGTCGTTATAATTGTGCCGCCTCTACTGCCGTAACCTCCTAAAAAAGTTTTTCATTCCGCGTCATCCCATCAAGCTCTCTCTGGATCCGCTCCTTGGCAATCAACGAGAGGAACGTCTGTACTTCCTCAACAGACCGTGAAACAGACATTATTTTGATGTTTTAAAAACGTGCGCTCGTTCAAAACTGTTGCGTTCAAAGGATTTTGTTCGGATTTTGCGTTCGGATTTCGAAGGGTACAACTGATGGGACACTTCGGGCTCCCATGATCCTTTGCGCAGATTCTTTGCATGATGACGGCGCCTCCGTGTGGGCACGTGATGATGACGCATGAAGGGCACTTCAAGAAACAGTTGTTTGGTCTCCTACACCCTTCAACCCTTCGATGCTCTCACTCCGGAGGGTAAACCCTTTGAAGGGATTAGGGCATAGGGATGAGCCCTTCCGAATGGAACGCAGGGTTAATAGCGGGTCTGTGTCTCGTGTCGCAAGTTCAGTGGCGCAGGTAGTGGCGATTCTCTCCGGCAAATCAGTGATCAGCAGGGTTTACATGTCACATTTTGGTAACAGTACGGCTCGCTTGGAACCTCAGCCGAGGTGGTACTGAAAAAAGTACCAGGTACTATACACAGTGGAAAACCCCCCAAAAGCGAGCCGTGCCGTACCATGAAGTGGAAAAGCGCCTATAGTCTTAATGACGTAAAAAGAGCCTGTTGGTGTAAAACTATTACTCTTCACTCTTATGATGATTAACTTTTTGAACATTCAATACAAATGCATTGTGTAAATCAAGAAGGGCATAGCCTCGTAAAAAAAAAAAAAGTGAACATCGCGGTTGTGGTGGTTGCTTGTTATACTCTGCGATTAGTCTCGCATAGCCAGACCTTCAGACTGATGGCAGAAGGTCTTGGTACCATGGCCGTTTCTCAATACCAAGTATGCAAAGTTTGGACTTGGAAATCAAGACCACTAATTGGCTACTAGTGATCAAGTTTAGCCCAGTGCAACTTTATGCAAATGAGAAGCAACACCAGGGTTTAAAATAAGGATATTTGCCCAGTCAGACCAGTAGTTTAGATTTATCTCACATTGACCCAGGATTAACAAGCCATCCTTTGCTCTGGATGCATTTAACATGCTTAGGTGGCCTCAGTGGCATGAGCTTAGAAGGAAATTTGTATCAGAAGTTGAGCTATTTTGATGAAAAATTATGATATTACATTTTTCTTTCTAAACATGTACTGATGAATCTTGCACAATAACTCCAGAAACGTGTATTAAGAAAGCAAATAATATTATGATTTCATGCTGGCTAAAACTGTGGCCTAATTGTCCATATACTTTGTTGGCCTCCTGTGCAGTACCAGTCTTTCCATAGCATCAAAACACAGACGTCATAACTAGACTGTGTTAGCTGTGTTAGCTGCTGGTTGCCGTGTGTAGATGACTGACTGTCTTCAAAACACTCACAGGCTTCGTGCAGACCTTGCAGACCTTAGTGGTTATTACCTTTCTATTCCCATCAGTTACATTGCTCAAGGATTTCCTGTGTATCAGGAAGTGTTTTCACATTGAATTGGAGCAAGCAATAAACCTATAAACATCACATGACTGACTTTAAACAGCTGCTGGTCTGTTAGATGAATCAAGGCGTTCTTATTTAGAAGTTGTCTGTCATGCTGCTCTCTGATTTGTAACTAACATTTCCAGGAAAGCCAGTCCTCATGTAATGGCCCCATTGATCAAATTTATGCACTTGCTCTCTGGTCTCATACATTTTTGTGCCAGACCTCTCGATGACCTAGATAGTCTGGCAGCACAGCGGGCCCTTGATGAGTATAGGGCGCACATGGAACGGAAGCACAAGGTCTAATGGAAGGAGAAGAGGGAGGATCAGAGGTAAATAATCAAGAGGGGGCTAGGTGTTAAATAAAGCAGGAAGGCTGTTATTTGTGTTACAGAAGTTGATGTTGCAGAGGGGCCGTCATAAATATGTCTCAACTGTGTGTTTGAAGAGGTGCATGTTATGTCTGGAATGCAGAGAAGAAGCCAGAAGTTTGTGAATAGTAGACTAGATTGCCGTGTTGTAGCGTCTCCCTTAATGTGCATGTCTATGTTCTAATAGATTCTGTCACTTTGATCTTGATTTCCTTATCAGTGGTGCTGTGCGAAGTAGCATTATATTAGGGGTTTGTTCAAATCCCTGACCCTAAGCATTAACCTTTGGCACATGACAAGCATAAATGATGACTCAAATCATAAGACTTTCATTAGGGCTGTCGTGGTGAAGAAATTTTGAGTGACTCAATATGCAATATTAACTCTCTCTCTCTCTCTCAGTGGTAAATTAATAAATATATGATAGTAAGTGCTGATTCGCGAATCTGACTGTACAAGCAGCTTTCCAATACTTTTGTTGATATTTTAGTAGTATGTATTTTAACAGGGACACTCATTTTCAACTAGTGATAACTGCAGGCTGGAGCAATGGGTGTGGTGAAAGGTAGGGGTGTGGAGAAAGGTCTTCATGATTTGTCGACAAAGCTGTCTGTCAGGGAGGGTTTGGAGGTAGGGTTAGGGCTGGGTTAGGGGTAGTTTCTGTTGTACTGATTCACCTTTTGGAACGCCTCCTTTCGGCACACCCATTGCTCCAGGCTACAGCTTCCCCGGTCTCCTCATTTTACGGGCTGTCAATCAGTGCAGTTACATTGTTACGCCAGGAGATGGCGGCAAGGGACTGTCTTTATGAGTGTTCAACTAATACATTTAAAAACGATGATTCATTCTTAATTGAAGCAAGGTGTTGAAATTAATTTAACTTTGAGTACCACTTTACAAGGCTCAATTGACGATCAATGCATTACCTGAAGCTGGTGCTGGAGCTGATGTTTCACTTCATAGAAAACAATGCCATTGATTCAGTGCACTGAACAGAGTTGACGACGCCTGTCATGGGAAATCCCCTTAAATGGTGAAAGAATGCTATGACAAAGATATCGCTTTCATCTTCTGGCAAACTGATTTTTTTCCACAAATATATGACTTGACCTGAAGAAGGACAGACGCAGGTAATCTTGCATGCTCAGCAAGAGTGTAAATTTCACCCAACAGTAGGGGGGAACAATAAACATAAAATTTCTCAAGAGCAATTTTCGAAGGGGACACAAATAATACAGCCAAAATGGTAATTGTAAGGATAGATAAGTGTACACAGCATGTACATAGCATGGAGACCGAGTTTAAATATGAGTTAGGTTCATAGGCTCACCACGCGGTCATATTACAATTATTAAATTATCTTGAGTCCTCCACAAAATATTTTAGGTTTCGTCTGGAATTGAGGACGTCTCTTATTTAGATATTCAACTACAGCAAGCCCACATCTGCGGCTGCCAAACTGCATCTAAACATCATATAGGTTGTTTGCAATCATGTGATTCTGATGACATGCGAAATTCAGATGGAGGGCAGGAACTGAAAAACAGAATGGATGAGATGGAGGAAAGTCCATACTGTACTGGTTTAGACACGATTACAAGAGAAAGGTATAAACAGAAAGTCACAACATATGTTGGACGTGATCCTAATGTTATGAAGAGGAGCGATTTTTTTTTTTACTAAATTGAAATACTTGCCTGCCATCGAGAGAAAAAGAGAGAGATATTCTGAGCATCAGGGGCGTAAATCCCCCCCACAATTTACACCCCTGATGCTCAGTCAATCTCTCTCTCCTTTGCTCTGTCTGTTTACAAATCTACGGAACCTATTAACAAATCACAATGGTAAACATTGGTACACATATGGCACCTTTCCACTGCATGGTACGGCTCGGCTCAATTTGCATTTCCACTGCAGTTTAGTACTGCTTTAGAGTGGGTGGAATGTCGTTATAATTGTGCCGCCTCTACTGCCGTAACCTCCTAAAAAAGTTTTTCATTCCGCGTCATCCCATCAAGCTCTCTCTGGATCCGCTCCTTGGCAATCAACGAGAGGAACGTCTGTACTTCCTCAACAGACCGTGAAACAGACATTATTTTGATGTTTTAAAAACGTGCGCTCGTTCAAAACTGTTGCGTTCAAAGGATTTTGTTCGGATTTTGCGTTCGGATTTCGAAGGGTACAACTGATGGGACACTTCGGGCTCCCATGATCCTTTGCGCAGATTCTTTGCATGATGACGGCGCCTCCGTGTGGGCACGTGATGATGACGCATGAAGGGCACTTCAAGAAACAGTTGTTTGGTCTCCTACACCCTTCAACCCTTCGATGCTCTCACTCTGGAGGGTAAACCCTTTGAAGGGATTAGGGCATAGGGATGAGCCCTTCCGAATGGAACGCAGGGTTAATAGCGGGTCTGTGTCTCGTGTCGCAAGTTCAGTGGCGCAGGTAGTGGCGATTCTCTCCGGCAAATCAGTGATCAGCAGGGTTTACATGTCACATTTTGGTAACAGTACGGCTCGCTTGGAACCTCAGCCGAGGTGGTACTGAAAAAAGTACCAGGTACTATACACAGTGGAAAACCCCCCAAAAGCGAGCCGTGCCGTACCATGAAGTGGAAAAGCGCCTATAGTCTTAATGACGTAAAAAGAGCCTGTTGGTGTAAAACTATTACTCTTCACTCTTATGATGATTAACTTTTTGAACATTCAATACAAATGCATTGTGTAAATCAAGAAGGGCATAGCCTCGTAAAAAAAAAAAAAGTGAACATCGCGGTTGTGGTGGTTGCTTGTTATACTCTGCGATTAGTCTCGCATAGCCAGACCTTCAGACTGATGGCAGAAGGTCTTGGTACCATGGCCGTTTCTCAATACCAAGTATGCAAAGTTTGGACTTGGAAATCAAGACCACTAATTGGCTACTAGTGATCAAGTTTAGCCCAGTGCAACTTTATGCAAATGAGAAGCAACACCAGGGTTTAAAATAAGGATATTTGCCCAGTCAGACCAGTAGTTTAGATTTATACTCTCTCACATTGACCCAGGATTAACAAGCCATCCTTTGCTCTGGATGCATTTAACATGCTTAGGTGGCCTCAGTGGCATGAGCTTAGAAGGAAATTTGTATCAGAAGTTGAGCTATTTTGATGAAAAATTATGATATTACATTTTTCTTTCTAAACATGTACTGATGAATCTTGCACAATAACTCCAGAAACGTGTATTAAGAAAGCAAATAATATTATGATTTCATGCTGGCTAAAACTGTGGCCTAATTGTCCATATACTTTGTTGGCCTCCTGTGCAGTACCAGTCTTTCCATAGCATCAAAACACAGATGTCATAACTAGACTGTGTTAGCTGCCTGTTTCTTTGGTTGCCGTGTGTAGATGACTGACTGTCTTCAAAACACTCACAGGCTTCGTGCAGACCTTCAATCTCTGGACAAGCTGCCGCACGCCTGCTTGCATTTCTGTCATACTGCACTCCTCTCCTGCTTTAAAGTTGGCATCATGAAATGTAAATTCACCATATCTATTTTCAAAATGCATGTTATTGATCTTATTGTGAACCATTAATATGTGCATGTATCAGTATTTGTTTTACATTTGACATCAAAATATCAAAACTTGATCTTCTGGTAAAACAACAGTCTTCTCTCTGATGACATATGCTGGACTTATCCAATCATTTTATCTGCTTGGACCCCAGCAATTCTTTTTAAACCAACTGCAAGCTAATATTCAGCAATTCTGCCTCTATCCAGTGAACAACTGAATGATAGAGCCAACCAAGTCCCTGCCTACATTTTTTTTTTTTTTTTATAATCTGATTTATGCCACAATATGGAAGAAAAGAGCTGTCACAGCTGTCTGTTTCATTATGACTTTCATGTACATAAAACACATTCATTAGAAATGCCACAGTGGAATCCCACTTCCACTTTTGACCGTTAGTTCAGTAGACTTCTGTTGGAAATGCACACTTAAGCCACGAGGTATGAGACCGCAGCAAATCTCCTCTCAGACACTTTAATTAGTGTGTAAATCTTCACAAAAGTGCTGAGGGCAGGGGAAGGAAAAACGAGGGCTCAAAAGTCCCGGAAATTTGTTCATATCTACATCCTAAAAAACATTTAGAAGAATCAAAGCCTATATAAACACTTCCTGTTTTGGATATACCTAACATTTTCCCACAATGTACCTTTTATACATTGTTTCTTTGCTTCTGACATTGTCAGTGGGGCCTATACGTATGATTGTCGCCCAAGGAGAAAATAATTTAAAGGCTATGCCTGTAAGACATATTTGTTGTTGATAATGGCTCTTATGCTGATATATAAAACAAATCACACATGTGTGAACTTGCACGTTATTGATATACACTGCCATTCAAAAGTCTGGGGTCAGTAAGATTTTTAATGTTTTTTTAAATAAGTTCCCCATGCTCGTCATGGCTGTATTTATTTGATCAAACATACAGAAACTAAATAAAAACGTAATATTGTGAAATATTATTATAATTTAAAATAACAGTTTTCTATTTTAATATACTTTAAAATATAATTTATTACTGTGATGCAAAGCTGAATTTTCATCATCCATGAATCCAGTCTTTATTGTCACAATAATTTTTTTTATCAATGTTGGAAACAGTTGTGCTGCCTAATATGTTTTTGGAACAGCATTAATTCATACTAGAAATCTTTTCTAACCATATAAGTAAAATAACCATTTATTAGCAATTTAACACGTCCTTGCTGAAAAAAAAAAAATACTGAAAGAAAAAAAATTACTGACCCCAAACATTTGAATGGTAGTGTATGTTGTTAACATGACTAGGGTCCTGAAAGGGATTTTTAAATTGCCTAAAATTTCTGGGTTTTGGCATTGTTTTCCTATTGACTCTCTACATTCTTCATACATTATATGTACGTGTATTTGCATTGATTTACCTGTTCTCTGTAGATCCCAACTTCTTGCACACCACAATTGGTTGATTATGTACAATGCCTGTATGCTATTGGTCCAAACTATTTCTACTATATATCCTAATAATAGGAAAACAAAGCCAAACAAAGTCTGTGCGTTTTACTCAATTTAGAAATCCAGACATATCTAAATTTAGAAATCCAGGACATGTCCGGGAAAAAGAGGATGTATAGTCACCCTAAACATGACAATAGTATTACAAATAACATTAAAGTTAACATTAAATTTGATTTATAATTGTGTTTTATTTTTAATTTGTATTTCCTCGCCCACTTTGCAGCTCTGCAGAGGTGTTAGACTGTCCGTTTACTCTCGACTGGCCTGTCATTCATTCAGCTAATGTGACTGTTGCCATATTTTGTTTATTGAGCAACACAGCGTGTGTGTGGTTTGAACTGTCTGTCTGTGTTTCTCAGGAGGCATGTGTTCAGAATATGCTGTCTTGGCATTTCCAAGACCATTTAAAAGTGTAAAACAGGAAATAAAAGCGCTGCTAAAGCCCCAGCTCTGCTGTCAGGATGCTATAACGGATCTGACAGCCAATAAAACCGGCCTATTACGTCTGACTATTTCTAACTAACAAAGTGGCCTGGCCTTTACTGCAGAGATGGGCATACTTCCTGTTTTACATTGCTGCTGATGTCAGCCACTCAGCTGCAAAGATGCACATGATTATCGTGACAACAGCAATGTTTAATGAGGCTTTGCTTTTAGTCTGCAGCCTGATATGGTTCATTTATAATGTTAAACCGTGCTCTAGATTACCTTTTTTAAATTATATTAGCTGGACAACATTGCAAAATGAAAGTGAAGAAATGAGGATAGAAATATATTATTGTATAATAGTATTGAAGTCATTATATTTCAATAGGAGATGATTGTATTTAACAATGGATTCAAATTTAAATATTTAAATAATAAATACAAAAATTAATTTTCTAATATGCAAATATATTGAAATGATTAAAATTCTAACAAAATATTCAAATACATTCTTACACTTATCCTTTCAATTTTATTTTTAGGACTTACATGTTTCTCTCTCTCTGTGTGTGTGTGTGTGTGTGTGTGTGCATACTTTGTAGAAGCACGATCAAGGACAGATCCTACTGGACGCTGTCTTCAAGCACCTGGAGCTGACCGAGAGAGACTATTTTGGGTTGCACCTGGCTGACGACTCCTCTGATAGCCCGGTGAGTTCAAAGGTCAAGCTCAAAGATGTGCCGGAGCCGAGCCGGTCTGCCCTCAGGGATTCATGAAGGTTTTGTTTGGAACATTTGAGGCTTGAGTGTGTGAATGGCCAGTATTCCTGAAGTAGGTTCACATTCAGTAATGTAGGACACACAGAGGTTCAGGTCTAAACATTCTGTGAAACATCCCTCCCTTTTGGGTGGCCCAACTCAATATTCAATTTTAGCAGAATATTAGACTAATGATAAGACTGGATTCTTCATCTCATGTGAGTTTGAGTTTAAGGGAAGAAAGTGTTTTAATGAGTAAATCACAAAACATTGGTGTATATTCTCCTAAAATCTTACAGTGGATGTTTTATCGATATATTATGTACTTAAAAAATACATAATTCAGATGAAAGCAAACACATTAGATGTCTGTATGTATACTATCAGCATTCAAGTTACACCTTCGTCGGCCTACCAGTAGGCATCTACCAATCGCTCGATCTGTGGCTGAAAAGACTTTGTAGTTATATCGATTCAGTTGAAACTGGATCAAAGTTAAAGAGTTTTTCACTTGACAAACACACTCATTTTGTCTCGGTTTGTGTTGTAACTGCAGATAAGTACATCTCCACCTCCCCACAGCAGAAAACTCAAGCCTATTGAATTATTGAGTGACTTTAGGCTGTGTTGGACTGTTGCCATGTTATTAAGGTTTTTCTTCCCCTCTCTCTATCTCTGTCTCTCTTTTTCTTTCTCTCAATCAATAATTTATAGAGGTGGCTGGATCCAAATAAACCCATAAGAAAGCAATTAAAAAGTAAGTAATTTTATAAAAGGCACCAGACTAGGCTGTTGTTTACCACCAGCCATTGATTATTCTTTCTCCTCCTTTTTATTTGTACATCTTTGTACTTACACACATGTTCTGGTGAATTAAATGCTAGGGGGCTCTCCACATCATCTGAACTTCCGGGTGAAATTTTTTGTGAGTGAACCCAACAAACTTCAGGAAGAATACACACGGTGAGTCATCTGTATTTTGGTTATATTTTAAATGTTTAATTTTTTACATTTTGCCAACTTTTAAGTGTACGCTATAGAATTTAAAGATCTTCCAGGCTAATAGACAAAAACTAAAAACAAATTTGATGTCATGGAGTCTTTCTTTTATATTTCTTTTACATATATTTATTTAGCAGACTTGAATCTCTGATGTTGTAATCCTCATTTCTAAGAGGCTGTAAAAGAAGTGCTGTAATACAGAGATCCAAAATAGTGCAGAGAAGTATAGGCTTAGAGCAGAAATATGAGTAAAGCAGTACATGAGTAAAACTACAGTTATTGACATCCTCACCCGAATTGGAGATGGTGATTCATAGTCAAGTGATTGTTGCATTATCTCTGTATTGTTCTTGTAGCTCAAACAGTAGAGAATGGCACTAGCAAGGACACGGTCATCAAGGGTTCAGTACCCAGGGAATGCATGAACAAATAAAACGAATGCTGTATAAGCCACTTTGAAAGAAAGCAACTGTCAAATGCATACAGTAAATGCCAATGCCATGGAGGAAAACGAGACAAAAATATTGGTGACAAAACAGTAGAAGTAGTTCAAACAGAAGAGCATGGTCATGGGTTTGATTCCCCATTAAAGCAAGAACTGATAAAATATGTACCTTGAATGCAACATAAGTCATTTTGGATAAAAAAAAAACATTTGCCAAATGCATAAATGTAAAGTGTAAATGTGTAAATCTTAATGTTATAATCAAATTAGACAAATTTGAACACCTCGTAGCCATGTCTTGGCTTGGCTTTGCTTGGTTAGATAATAATGCAGTTCTATTTAATGTTAGTTAAACTCCCTGTACTCTGTTTTATGTAGGAAGTTTGATTTAATATTTATTATATTTTTAATATTTAAAAATGTACCTCATGAACAATACATTTTAGTTATTTTTAGTGTTTTTTTTTTTTTATCCGTGTAGGTACCAGTATTTTCTACAGATTAAGCAGGACATACTCAGTGGAAGGTGAGCTGGATCATGATCATGTGTGGCTGTTTTTAACTGTAAATCTCTTCCTAAATCCAGTTTAATAGTTTGTGTGTGTGATTCGGTTAAATTATATTTAATATTTATTATATTTTTAATATTTAAAAATGTACCTCATGAACAATACATTTTAGTTATTTTTAGTGTTTTTTTTTTTTTATCCGTGTAGGTACCAGTATTTTCTACAGATTAAGCAGGACATACTCAGTGGAAGGTGAGCTGGATCATGATCATGTGTGGCTGTTTTTAACTGTAAATCTCTTCCTAAATCCAGTTTAATAGTTTGTGTGTTTGATTCGGTTAAATTATATCTGTAACTAGTACTATGTAGATTTGTCCCTTCTATATTCATCTTGTGATACCACTGCAGTTTGTGCTTCTGAAGTTACATTTTCTTTAATGTTTACTTAAATACAGTAATTTGGTTTGATCTCCATCATTTCACACTGTTAATTCAATATCATTTATATCCTTCCCAGACTGCCTTGTCCGCACAATACTGCCGCACTCCTGGCATCATACTCTGTTCAGTGTAAGTATGAGTCATGGATCTACATGACAAAGAAGCCACAATCTAAATCCATTTTTTTTTTAAGTAGAACAGTATGTGGCAGTCAATTGCATGTGGTTTGCTTTAATTCTGGTTTGGTCTCACTATCTTTAATGTTACAATTTTAAATCCTTTTTAATGTTACGTTTGGTGTCGGAACAAGAGGCGCCTGTAATTCTCTATTTCTTGAGTGAGAGGAATTGATAGCAATTTAGCATAGCAGCATAATTATAATTAAAATTGGTTTCCGCCAATGTTATGTCCCCCGTTTCTTTTTCTGCGTCAGGCAGTATATTACGGTATCATGCAAACTCAAATCCAGTACTGAGCTTCCAAGCAAACCACCGAAGTACAACAGCGCAAGCTCAGCACGGCACATTCCATCTGTGCACAACCTCAACGCTTAACAAGCACTAGCTTGTAAAGCAGGAGTACATGCGAGCAAGAAATCTCTCTGAAGCACAGCAGGCACTAACCCAGCCCAGCACATCTTAGTTAACCTAATAGTGCCTATTCAAGACGGAGCAGTGATATGGCATATCCCGGGCCCTCGGGGGTCCGCTTGCCAGATTGAGCTCAGCAATAATGACTCTTGACAGATTGCTGTAGTGAGCACATTTGCTCTGGTCTCTCCGGGGCTTTTAGCTTGCAGTTTGGGCACTATATAGGTCAGAGGGGATTCTGTTGAGCCCGGTTGCCTAGGACAGCGCTATCTATTGCAACTCATTTTGTTTGCTTTGGGGTTTACTGACAAGCTGCCATAGTGGCAAAATTTATGCTAAATGCTACATTTTTTTTTTTTGTGTCAAAGATTTACTAGTGCTTATGTGTGTTACATGATAATACATATTGTAACAGGTGTTTAATAATACTAAACTGAAGCATTTGTGTGTTTTATATATTGTTTTGTTTTATTGTTATATGTTTTATATATTTTTTAAGAAAATTGATATTGTTTATCTCAACAAAGTTTTTTATTTATTTGCTTTTAAAACACTCGTTACGTGATACAGCCTCAAACTTAATATATTTTTACATATATAAAATACATAGTATATTTTATTTTTACAATCAAACACTTTAAATTAAAATGTACGCATTTTAATCGTTGTTTTCAATGTTTTTTTTTTTCAAATATAATATGAATTCAATATAATTATAGTATACTACAGTTCAAAAGTTTGTAGTAGGTACGATTGTTTTAATGTTTTTGAAAGACCACTCTTATACTCACCAGGGCTGCATTTATGTAAAGTCAGAAATATTGTAAAATATTATCATTTAAAACAACTTATGTATTTTAATATGTTTTAAAATGTATTCTATACCTGTGATGGCAAAGCTGAATTTTCAGTCTTTAGTGTCTCATGAACACAACATAAAATCATTTTAATATCCTGATTTGGTGCTCAAGAAACATTTCTTATTAGAACAGTATTTTTTTATTTTTTTATTGTTTGTTTGTAATGTAAAAGTCATTACTGTCAACTTTGATCAATTTAATGCATCAATAAAAGTATCAATTTCTTTCAAAGAAAAAAAAAATATATTATTGTAAAAAAAAAAAAAATCTTCAATATATACAAATTTTTTAGGGCATTGTGCTCAGATTTTTTGGTCGCATGATAATCCGTGTAAATCACAAACAAAGCAAGGGATTAAGAGATTTAGGCAGCAGTGATCCTATCCCTTTATATACAGTATTAGGTGACATGGTCTGCATGTTGTACTGTCATGAATCACGGCTGTTATCCATAACGCTGTGCTTGTATTGTGTGATTCAGCTGAGCTGGGTGATTACTGTGAGGCTGAGAATTTGCCAGGAAACCTGTCTGAGTTCTGCTTCATCCCCAACCAGCCTCAGGGCTTTGAAAAAGAGGTCACCAAACATCACCAGCAACACAGGTAAGAGTCACCACTCTAAACTCACTTTGGAACAACTCTGGCCATTGTCGCTGCACTATTCTAATAAGAAAATCCTATTACTGTCAGAAATTTGACACAATGAAGGAGTCTTGTTGATTTCACATATGTGACCCTGCCTGTGAAAACCCGGCTAAAGTAATTTTTTTGTGATTTACTGTTTTCTACATAAAATCGTCCTTCATAAAGATGTAAAGAACATTCTGTGAAAATAACATTATATCTTTAATATTGACTGAGTAAGCCCATGTCAAAGATTGAAATCATAGTGAGATTAATTGTTGAAATCAAACTTGGATGCTTGTTATCTCATAATTAGATTTTGAGACTTTAGCTTGGATTTCACAGATAGGGTCACATATGGCTTTATGAATATTCATGACGACTCACATGTGTTAGTTAACATACTCACGTGTGCTTTCACAGCGTTCATGGCTCAGTACGCCCACTCTAGAGCTGTGCTGAGAACAGGAAGCTCATTGTCCTACGCATCTTAGCCTTACTGACAAATCGGTGGA
>NW_015628913.1:101258-124310 GCF_001515625.1 Sinocyclocheilus rhinocerous
ATATATATATATATATACCAATTTATGCAATTTACACAAAGGTTGTGTACACACACTTGGCTCTACTACACTGTCTTGTGATGTGAATCGGAAGCACATGTCTTCATTTTTGACTCTTTATTCTCCCCTTTTTTCTGGCCTGGGCACAGTGGACTTACCCCAGCACAGTCTGAATTCAATTACCTGGACACGGCACGAACGTTGGAACTTTATGGAGTGGAACTGCACTATGCAAGGGTAAGTGAGTCAGAGCTGCTGCTTTGTGTATCTGCACAGAAGCCTCTGTGCTACATATAAATATAATCAATGAAACATCAACGTTTCTGTATGGCTTTAGAAGACTATGATCACCATCTGTGCTTTCATTGTATGGGAAAGAGCAGTATTAACATTTTGCTGAGCATTTAAGTTATTTAGGCTTGGAACGAAAAAAAGACAAATCTTTCATTTAGAGTTTTTTGTTTTGGGTAGACTAACTCATTACACAGCACGGTTTCGAAGATGCTAAATGATCCTCATTAATAATTTCTCTTTTTCCCTCTGTTCTTGCTTTCAGGATCAAAGCAACACAGAGATTTTCATAGGCTTGATGTCAGCTGGCATTGCCATTTACAAGAACAGGGTACGAATCAACTACTTTCCATGGTAAGTGAAGCAGAATTTTTGACCAATCAGATTTTGTAGTGGGCTACACTGCATGAAGCATCGGAAATAAAAGCCAGGCAACCAACAAACTGTCCTATCGCTTGTTGTGGCTGCAGAGATTTATATGGAAGTGAGAGCTTCCATTACTTTGTGGAAGGATTTTTTTTATTATTATTACTAATTTTTTGTTATTGATGTTTATTTACTGAACATTGGTTTTAATATTGCTGTTAATTATTTTTTTAAGGTTTAAGTTTTGCATTTAAACAGATTTTTTTTTGAAGATGTATTTATATCAACAATTTTTACCAGTTGCTCTAAATTGGTCTAATACTAACTACCATCTGTGCATTTAAACAGCTTTTATATATTTATTATTATTTTTTTTTTTTTTTTATAAGTAAGCAAACTAAATTCCACTCTTATGAAGCTAAAATACATCATGGGGGTTCTAAATGTTCAGGCATTTTTGTTTGCACTCATTTCAAATTGTGCAGAATACTAAATGATCCAATGTAAATGTAAAGAGCGGCACCCAAATCTTCATCAGGCAAAGCTTTATTCCCCCTCCACCACCAGGCTGTTTTTCTGGCACACAAGCCAATCTGCTTCTGTAACTGTAGTCCAAGCATCTCCCTTTTGAAATACACGCACAGATGCTTTCCAGGCAAACTATGTTTAGCCCAGAAGAGAACAGGGGCTGTTTGCCATAGATGTCAACTAACCTCTCAGTGCAAACGGTTGCACTTATTGATTATTTTATCACCCCTGCAGTTCAAAGATGCAAGTGACTGTTAAAAAAAGCGTATATATCATACTATGCCGACTAAAATAGAAAATAGGTGGAAGCCAATGAAGGATGTTCTTTAAAGACAATTGAGGTTCAGTTTGACCTGCCTGGGTCATTGACTGTTTGTGAGTTGTGTGTTGTGCTGGGATTGTGTGACAGAATGTATCTAAGGTGGTTGAGGCTGCTCCAGCATGTGTTTATTCAGACATTTGAGTGTGTGTGTGTGTGTTGTGTAGAATATATTTAGCTTCAGTATGAGTCATATTTTAATAGGAGTGAGGCTTAGAGACACACAAAGGGCCGTGAAATGGGTTAGTGAATTTTAACAGCTCAGAATATGTGTTTGTTGCTGCCCTTGAAAATGCCAACATTTTTTTTTCTTCTATTTTAGGTTGAAGATTGTAAAAATATCTTTTAAATGCAAACAGTTTTTCATCCAGCTGAGAAAAGAGGCGGTAAGTGGTACACTTTTTTTTTTCATACTGTCATCAGTAAGGCAAGGCAACATAAAACAGCATCCAGAACACATTTAACTTTGGCCATGTAATGTATTACTGAGAAAAATAGCAAACATTGTTTGCAAAGGCATTGCCAGCTACCTCACAATATGATGCATATTGCAAAACAAATGTCACAATTCACAATGTGTCACAATATCATAATTATGCTGTGATTGAAAATGTAGGGCATGATATTCAGTTATAATATAAAGGTGACCAAGCTTTTTCAGTGGTGGCACCTAATTTGTGGGATAGTTTACCTGTACACATAAGAACTGCTCAGACTGTTGGAATTTTTAAGTAATTACTTAAGACACCTGTATTCCTTGGCTTTTATTTCGAGCTGAGCTGAGACATTGTGATATTTATTTATTTATTTATTTATTTTTAACTGCATTTGTCTTGTTTGTGTGTGTGTTTTTCCGGACATTGTTAAGCACTTTGGTCAACCATGGTTCTTTTTAAATGTGCTATATAAATAAAATCGAACTGAGCTGAACTGATATGGGTTCACACATAGTTAAATTATTAAATAAATATTAATGTATTAAAATTATAATATTAAAACTGTATACATTATATGATTTTTTTGTGATGTGTGGCAGCACATATGTGTGTATATGTGTGCATCCATATTGTTTCCATCTTACTGATTACAATGTGTAAAATCATAAATTGACCCCAACAGACATTATCACTCCCATTTACAAACTGCAGGGAGCAGTAACCTCTATTAATAAACCATCTTCCTCAGGCAATATCAAATTAAAGAGCATATTGGCTCCCATAGCACCACTGATCTTTGTTTATTTGAAATCCCTCTGTAATTACCGCCCTGCTGTCAGTGATGATGTGGAGAGAGATAGACACTCTTTACAGCTTATTAATTATGGAGAGTAGACGATGCATTTTGCATGTGGGGGAGCGGGATGAGACCTGACATTAGAGTCGCGCTGATTGCTGAGACACGACGAGAACCTGTGTGCCTAAACCGGGTCTCCACAGCGCCACAGACCCTCTGCTGGAGACCTCAAAACACCCCGGCGGTGTGAATAATGCACAGGGGCCTTTCAGAAGCAGTTGTACTAAAAGCAGAACTCGATGTCATGGTCCATAATTGATGCCCAGATGGGACAGCTTGGCTGAGTGGGTACGATTTCCTTGGACCTTGGTCGCAGAACCAAAAACAGTCTGGGAAGTGCATTTACCCCCCTCTGGAGTCCCCAGTGACCAATGGAGTCTCGCAGATTGGAGTGTCAGTCCTAATAGGTCTCTCTAGAGCAGAGCTTTCTGGGTACTTTGGCCAGGTTTCAAATGGAGGTCCATGTTTGCGACGGCATAACATTCAGAGCAGGGAATGTAAATGTCTCCAGCATCTCCTGTGTTTTTATGTTAAGCGTGCAGAATGCTTGATTTAATAGCCTTAAGATCCTTTCTTCCTTTTTGCCTACAGCATGAGACGAGAGATACATTGCTCGGTTTCAACATGGTAAACTACAGGGCCTGTAAGAACCTCTGGAAGGCCTGTGTTGAAAACCACACCTTCTTTCGGCTAGATCGGCCCGTTGCTCTGCAGAAGAACTTCTTTGCACACTATTTCAGTTTGGGCTCCAGGTTCCGATACTGGTAAGACGGTCCTCCAGTGTTCCTACAGACACATCCTTTTTTAAATGGGCCCAAATGTGGTGCATGTACAGTAGTTTGAAGATGTGCAGCTTGTTGTTCTAAATTGCCATCAGTAAAGTTTTTTTTTTTTTTTTGTCTACTTGCCCAGTCAGGCTATTAGTTCATACAGCCCTACCAACTTTTTCATTTCCCTATGCATACTACATTATGTATTTTAAAATTGGTATAATTTTTTAAACGTATTTTTTAATGTTTAAATTTAATATTAAAAACTAATTTTTTAAATACATGTTAAGTTAATTTACAAATAAAATTTGCAATGGAAAAAAAATATATAATTATTTTGGAAACTAAGTCAGCAGATTATTCTTGTGTTGACCGCTTGTTATGCAGAACAGTGTAAAAGTTGTTTTTACAATTTCCAAAATGTTAATTTTGTGTTGCATTTACATTTTATTTTTCTGAGCATAACTTCATAGAATTTTAGTTCAGTCTTGTCATCTGCAATAGTCGCTTATGTGCTGAGGGAGGCCACAGTCATCAAAATGCTTGACCTTAGTCGACACTAACAAATACTCTAGTAAATCCTGGGGATAAACTTTTGAAAAATTTATGATGCTCTTTTAGCCAATTTTAGATATATGGAACTAGGAAGAGGAGGTGATGAATAATTAATCTTGCGATGCTTTCTAGATTTATAAGCATTTATTGGTAGTCACTATAGTATATAAAACATATTTGAACTCTGTAGCTTTGAGCACTAAGAGCTTTGAATGTCACATTATATGTTGTGAAATTGAGAAATATGGTTTGAATCCTGACAAACATTACACATCTCTTCACAGTGGGAGGACGGAAGCACAATCTGTTCAGTATGGCAAGGAGAAGGGAATCAAGGACAGAGTGTTTGCAAGGTAATGTTTGCTTGTACTTCAGGGATTTTGTGTTGGTGACTGGTTATGATACGATTCTTCAGTTAATGATCATTAGCATATTAATTTGTGAACTTTCTTAAAAAATAAACTACCAGCTGGTGAGGAGGAGTAACTTGGATCAGGAGGTGAACATTCGCAGAATCTTTACATGAAGCTTTAAGAGTCATGTTGAGATCAAAGTCCTTTTCAAGCAAGTCAGTTGACTCGGTGGTCACCGTTTTAGTAACACCCACAGGTAGATATTTCTAGTCATTGTAAGGGAAACAGGTCAATTTAGCTCAAAGGGAATCATTTAAGATTTTAAAGGGAACTCCACCAATAATATGTAAGGGAATTTGGACAGAATCACTGTTTTACGGCTGATCACTGAGACGGCCAGCGATTCAGTGAACGAGCCGTATGACATCATAAAGTACAGCTCCTATCTACTAGAACTATTCAAAACTGTTTGTCAAGCTTACGTTTTAGTAATGTATATTAAATCACTTCTGAAAACAGTGTAATCCAAGGAATTTTTTTTAGTTCAAATCAGGCAATTATAATGCTATACTACCATCCAGAAATTTTGATTTCAATTATTTTTTTTTTTTTTAAAGAAATCTCTTATGCTCACAAAGGCTGTAAGAAGTAATAGCAGTAATACTGTGAAATATTATTATTATAAGAAAACTGTTTTCTATTTTAAAATACTTTAAAATGTAATTTATTCCTGTGAAAAGCTGAATTTTCAGCATCATTACTCCAGTCTTCAGTGTCACATGATCCTTCAGAAATCATTCTAATATGCTGCTTTGCTGCTCAGGAATCTTATGAATGTTGAAAACAGTCATACCGCTTAGTATTTTTGTGGAACCATTGTCTTCAGGATTCTTTGATGAATAGGAAGTTCAAAAGAACAGCATTTATTTGAAATAGAAATTGTTACATGGATATGCATATGCAATTGTTACATAAAAATATACATGCATGTCTTTACTGTCACTTTTGATCAATTCAATGCATCCTTGATGAATAAACAAATTTCTTAAAAAAATAAACAATCCAATCATATTGGACATTTTTCAATGAAATCCATTACTTGGACAAAATCTTTGACAATGACTTATTTTTCTTATAACAGAAAAAATATGACAGGACTCTTGCCATACAGTGGAAAGAGATTTCTCACTAGAGGTTACTGTGTCAACATGTACTGAACTCCTGCAATTAAACATTTAAAATATAAATAAAACATTGTAAAAAATAGTTTGAAGAACATAAAGGTAAAATGATAAACTCAGATTTCTGTTTCAAAATGAAACTGATTTCTTATAATGGTGAAATCAGTATTAAAACTTTACATTTTAAAGGATCAGTTGGTGAAATATTATCTGACTTAATTATCAAGTTTCAGAAGAACAAAAGAGATGTATTTTAACACACTTATGGTGTCCACTGGATATGAGCACGGTTGCTCAGTGGAATAATAACTTGGTGTTAAACCATTAGACAGTTAACGCTTAGAAGTGACCGTAGCCTTTGGCTCTACTAGGGTATTGTGGAGATTAACAGAATGGGTTTCCTCTTTTAGATCTCCCAGCAAACCCCTGGGCAGAAAGTTGATGGGTGTGACAGACTGGGAATCAGTGAGCAGGAACTCACTGTCTGAAGAGAGGCTGGAGACCCGTAGCCTGCCTACCCGCTCACCCCCTGGGACGCCCAACCAGTGAGTTCATCTCTGTTTTAGTGAAACACCCAATCTAATGAGCAAAGACCCGGTAGGGTGCTTGGGGGTGATGGGGAAAAAGACACGTGTAAGCTGTATGTAAGTGAATTTCATGATTATATGTCTGTCATGTTTCACTCAAAAATGCAAAGAGAAAGAATAAGAAACTATATTTTGCAAAAAGAAAATGAAGTAAAAATTAAGGTTTTTTTGTTTTGTTTTTTTGGCATTTTCATATTTTCACAACAATTAAGCAATTTTTTTGCCCAAATTTTAATTAGTGTAATGTTTCTTTGTTCCTTTCTTTCTCCCCCATTGTTACTAGTAATGATTGTCATTAGATTTCTACTATAATACTACTGTACTGTACTGTACTATAATATAGTATTGTTTTTAAAAATACTGTAATACAGTTTTTTTGTCATTTAAATCAGCAGAAAGGTGCTACAATTAATGCATTTTTCTTGCATTACAGTAATGAGAATATTACATGCAAATTTTTAATGGTACTAAAAAGGCTTAATTTCCAAAAGCAAAATATACTATAATTTCTTCTTCTTCTTCTTCTTCTTCTTCTTCCTCTTCCTCCCTTTTATTTAGGGGAGAAGTATGACCTAGACACATTCTTGACAGGTTTTGTGAGTTTTACCATCCAGGAAGTCAGGGAGTCACTCTCTGTGTCAAAGATTCAGAAACAGACTTCCGCATTACTAGTAAACAGAGGGAGTTTTCAGGAAGAGAGAGACTGGATTGTAAAATGAATAAGTAGGGTTAGTGTTAGTGTTAACACCTAGTTTGATGCGTTACATCATACCATAATGTACTATAATGTATAACGGCCAGTCACAATCATCACTTTTGTACTGAAGATAAATTGGCACGATTTAATCCTAAAGGATATAATATAATATAATATAATATAATATAATATAATATAATATAATGCCTTAAATGTTTTTTTTTATTATTCTATATTCTTTACTCCCTTATGACTTAAACTCTTACTTTTTTTTCATCCTCATTTGAATGGGAAAATGTGAGTGATATTTAAACTGCATAGTTATCACTGTTATCTCAAATAATTTTGATGAGATCAAATAACCATGATCAGGCAAGTAATCAATAATTGAGACATGCCTAATACATTGTCCTCTTTACAGTAACTTTGTATGTTACTGTGCAAAACTTATTTGCTTTAATAGCTAAGAACACCTAGTATCCCTCCAGCCAAAGGATTTGTACTTATTCATAAACATATTGGTGAAAAGGATTACAGCAACTATACATATTCTTTATACATTAGGAACTCCTTATTTGTGCAAGAGGGTCCTCGGCTACGGCCCTCTTCCATGGGTCACCTGGTGGAAAATGTCATCCATGCCTCCCCCAGCCTTCCTCTTTTCTCCAATCACAAATCAGCTTCCTCTACACAAGCTAATAGCATCAGCCTGGAGTCTACACCGTAAGTACTTCCTTTTCTTCAATAGCAAAAAAGTCCATCCTCAAGAATTAGTTTCAGTAATGCTTTATTATTATTGATAGTGCTTCCTAAGGTTGCTTCTGTGTTCAAACTTCTTTAAAAAAACACCCACAATACCCCAGCATCCACATAGCAACATGTGGATTATGCCTTTTAAGGAAAAGACTGTCCAGATGTCATAGTCAGATGTATGAAATATTGATATTTTTATCCAAAGTAATTTCAGTGACATTTTCAACTTTCAGTTTCTTAAATCCCAAAAAGTGTCTTTAAAAATAGAATAACCCAGGAAACCAACTCTTTTTAGCAGACGTTTGGTATACTTTTTTTATTTTTTATTAATGCACTTTATAATGCATTTCAATTCTTGACTGTTTGCTTATTCATACTGCAGTGCCACTCTAACTTATTGAAACAGTAAATCATTTCAGTTATTATAAAACACTATTTGCAGAAGCCACATAATTTAGTGTAAAAAACAGAAGCTCAAGTCTGTTCCTCAAATGGGTTTTTTTAAAAGTGATTTTACTGCACCAAAACCATGTTTTATTGGCTGTTTATTTTGTCTCAGCCTTCCAATCACAGTTACCACCCTCTGTCTGCGCCCTTAAATGGCCCCGAATGGAAACTAAACGTACACTGCGCAGCTGTGAAACATGTTTACCACTCTCATAGCGTTGGGCAGAGAGCTTTGGATTTTAACAGTTGCATGTTAAACATGTCAAGCTCTTTGTGATCGTCTTGAATAGGTCTGCAGTATACTTAAGCCTAATGACATTGCCAGTGGCAGATAGGCTGTTTGTATGGCGTGTGGTTGTTTTGACTTTGTTTGCAGAGCTGGTTTAATGATATATAACAGCTCATCCCCCTTTCCTTTGTTTCACATGGTGTCCTTAAAAAGTCTTAAATAACGTTTTCCTAATAAAAGGCCTTAAAAAGTCTTAAAATGTCTTAAATTCAGATTCGATGGGTCTTAAATATTTTTGGTCACATTACCGCTAAAATATCTTAAGTCTGACGGACCAAATGACTGTTTACAATCATTGGACAGATTGAAGTTTTTTTTTTTTCTCCCCCGCGGTAAGTTACTGCATCATCAGAGAGAATCGCAGTAGCAGAATACAGGTGAACCTTCTACTACTTCTACTACCTTCTTAATGTTCTCAATAATAACAATAATAATAATATAGGTCGAGCTACAGCTGATCATCCTTCTAGCTAGTTTCAAATGTTTTTTTTTTTTTTTTACTTGCCCGACCGGACAAATAGCCTGACATAAGTGACAAATAAATCAATAAATAAATATCCAGCAAAGCATCGAAACACACTGAGGTAAAAATTCAAAATGTTTAGTTTATTCATAAAATTATATAGTTAAGTAACATACAACGACAAGTGAGCTATTTTGCTGAATATTCTCACGACGCAAAAAAAACATTCAAAACACCTAACGTACAGAGTGTACGCATTACGTGAAGTCTAGTGCGTGTGCGCATTTACAGTGTGCTCTTTCACGGCATGATTAAGTCTATTAAAATACATTGAGAATGATCACAAATTCAAGACGGGGGCAGAAAATGTATATATTTATACCACTTCATATAGTTAATCAATTTCACATGAAGAGTCCGTTTTTTCTCCAAAAATTACTATGATTACAAATGTGATATAGATTTTTTTTACAACAGTTCAATAAACAAGAAGTTAATTAAGAGACTTACGTTTTAGACACCATATTGCCTGTTTTTGCACTATTTCGACAACAAAAATAATTTCAAACAAAGCCACAGCGCTGTTTGTTGTTTCGTTCCTGAATGAATCAAACATTTAAATAATCCGGTTCAATCGCAATGACTCACTTATTAACAGTGACTTGCTGCCACCTACTGGCGGTTTTAATTTCACATTTAAAGTACCTTTTTATTATTTAAATAATTTCAAATATCAGGATTCAACGTTTTATGTTTAATATATCAAAACATTATTTATGCATTTGTAAAAATATGCCTTTGTAAAGGCAAATAAAAATATGCAGATTTAAGTATGTAAAATCTGATAGAACACTGATGAAAATATTGCTTCAGAATAAATTGTTTGCACCACCAAAAATCTTGGTAATGCGGTGCTTTTGTTGGGGATATTTTGCATGGAATATTGTCTTCTGATATGAAAAGTTCACTATATATCTTAAATATAATTTATTACAGTGATATTTTGTTTTCTTTTTACGTTAAACACATTAAATATTACATATATGTATGTAATATAATGTGTGTTTCCATTACAGGTTTAGGTCTTAAATTTCATATAAGGTGGTATTAAAAAGTCTTAAAAAGTCTTAAATTTAACTTGTTCATGTCTGTAGAAACCCTGGTTTCAGTCTTTACGCTGTTGTAGAAATTACCTGTTTACAGTGGGTGGTGTCACCACATAACCTGTCTGATTATATGTATGTAATATAATGTGTGTTTCCATTACAGGTTTAGGTCTTAAATTTCATATAAGGTGGTATTAAAAAGTCTTAAAAAGTCTTAAATTTAACTTGTTCATGTCTGTAGAAACCCTGGTTTCAGTCTTTACGCTGTTGTAGAAATTACCTGTTTACAGTGGGTGGTGTCACCACATAACCTGTCTGATAATGGGTGTGTGGCAAAAAACAACAACAACTTATCATTAATAGATTGCTTAAAATAAGTCGGATGTAACTGGTCAGAGTAATTTGACAACACCTGCAGTGTCAGTCACAAAATAGTTTAAATGGATAGTTCACTTAAAAATGGAAATTCAGTCATTATTTACTCACTCTGATGTCATTCCAAACCCCTATGCATTTCTTTCTTCTGCAGAACACAAAAAAATAAGAATGTTGATAACCAGCCAGTTTCAGTTCCCTTTGACTTTCATTGTATTTTTTTCCATATAAACGAAACGGTTTGGTTGTCAACATTCTTTAAAATATCTTCTTGTCTGTTAGACAGAACAAAAAGTCATACAGGTTTGGAACAACATGAGGGTGAGTAAATGATAACTGAATTTTCATTTTTGGGTGAATGTGGTTTAAGATTTTTATTAAGAGTTTGGTGGTTCATTTGTGTGCATTTTTAGAAAGTCTGGTGTTAGAATGTGACGTGATTATAGAATACATTATTTTAGAAGGTATTTACTGCTGCCAGTTAAATTTCTACATTTTTATAATGCTTGCAGTTTATTCATTCATACAAATGTTTCTGTGTGTTTAAAATGTCTAAAGTTTCTAAAAATGCAAAATAGCATAACACCATGTCCTAACCAGCCACAGCTGCAATATGTAATTGTCAGTTGCTTTGTTTCTAATTCTTTGGCATTGCTGAGCTACCTGTATTCATATACTACAAATGTTGTTGTCTGTGTGATGAATTGCTTATGTTCTCTATTGTAATTTGATTTGGATAAAAGTATCTGTTAAATGCATACATGTAAATTGCTCTGGGTAGCCCTGCCCACAGTGAAATCTCATTAGTCCAACATCTGGTTCCAAATGTGTCAGATACAGTGGGTACGGAAAGTATTCAGACCCCCTTAAATTTTTCACTCTGTTATATTGCAGCCATTTTATCATCAGATATGTGTTAGGACAATGTGTGAAATCAATTTTCTTCATAACAAAGTTTGAGCATGAGTAATCACAGAAAATTGAAATGTAAAATAAACAGAAGAGGTGAGAGAAAAACAGTAGTAGACACTTGGCATATCTTAGGGTCTGTGTCAGAGATGTTTATGGTATTAACGGTATACTATATGTGCCATCATTGTCATGCTTTGATTTGCTTTGTTTAATTATATATCATTTAGAGGAACCGAGTATGCATGCCTATTTCCTAACACACAGATGTATGCATAGCTTATGATTCATAATGCTTTCTCTTCTGCTCTATCTTCCTGCACACCTAAAGAATAGACCAACATACATACATGTGTTTGTACGTACACACACACACACACACACACACACACACAGCATATGCTTGTTTGTGTCTGTCACAGATCTAAATAAAGAAATAAACACCTGGTGCCCAAACTCAGAACCTGAAAGGACTTGCAGAATTCTGGTTTTGCAGTGTTTGTGAGTCTTTTTGACCGATTCATAAAAAAAATCAGCTCATAAGAATCATTTGTTTCAGAATCGGACTACATTGGTCGTGTTGTATGTCCCTGCTATCCGTAGATTAACAGACACTTGCTCTGTGACCTTTGACCTGCTCAGGAGCTCTGTTATAGGCATGATGTGTTCAGTTTGGGTCAGAGCGGTCACTTTCTGACACCATGCTGGGGTGAGAACACGACTTGAAATGAACACAAAAGCCAAATGGGGTCAGTGGGAGCCAACGCACACCCTTACGCCCTATATACAAACACACAGTCAGATACTCGTGACCCTACGTGGTGTAGTGTTCATTGGAAGTGTGTCCAGTTGTGAAAGCTAAAACACAGTGTGTCACATAATTCAGTGGTTCACTGGGTTGTCACAGTATAATGTTTTCAACTGAATGAAATGTATTGAGCTGAATTGTGCTGAACTGTCATTCATGTGTTGGATGAAAATTATGGTATTGGAGCCCTTTTATTAAAGGGATATTTCACCCTGAATGGAAAATTGACACGATTTACTTATGCTCATGTCGATCCAAACATGTTTGACTCTCTTTTTATCTGTGAAACACAAAATGAGATGTTTTGAAGTATGGTTTTGCTGCTCTTTCATTTATATATGTTTTTAAATTTCTTCCTTAATTTAATAGGTCTCCGGAAGGAGTTGAAGGCCCGCCCCCTGCCCTCCCACCCAAACAGTCCAGGAAGAACCTGAGCCAGCTTATACTGTCCCACTCCCAACAGGACTTGGACAACCACATCAATCAAATGTACAATATCCCCATAGCAACAGACAAGGCCACGGTAAGAATACATCAACTGACTCGCTCAACCCAGATTGTCTGTGTGCTACTTTGTTGTTCCTCTCTCCAAAGTTGGCATTAATAGTCCTGCGTCCCTCCCTTCTATGGTACACCGCTGATGTGGTTGCACTTTCAAAAAGTAATAAAGCTCTTGGTGGTTTGGCGCATACAGTTTATTACACATAAATCATTTTCACTGCCTTAGTGTGTTAATATTTTTTATATTTTTATGTTCACATAACAAAAACATAAAAAATTAAGGATGACCATAAAAGATTACATTTCATTTAAATTAGGGGTGAAAAAGCTAAGTTGTCTTCTGAAGCTGTTCAAAAATGTGAATTGTTGGAAATTGTTTAAAGGGATAGTTTACCCAAAAATGAAAATCACCCCATGATTTACTCACCCTCAAGTCATCCTAGGTGTATATGACTTTCTTCTTTCAGATAAATCCAATTGGAATTTCCAAGCTTTAGAATGGCAGTGAATGGGTGTTATTTTTCAACAGTCCAATAAAGTGCATCCATCCATCATAAAAAGTGTCCCACACGGCTCCATCCTACATCATCCGCTTTTCCCTAAAAACAACCGCCGCACATTATCCGAACATTAAGCATTAACTGATAAGATTACAATATTAAATTAGTATTAAATAAATAATCGAATGGATGAGTGTCTGTGACCCTTTAAAAATACACACACACACACACACACACACACATATATATATATATATATATATAATTATTTTTTTTATTATTTATTTATTTATTTTAACATATGCAAACAGCAGGATACAGAACAACAGATCAACAACAGAACCAGAATTCACACATATCTGAATTATCATGCACCTGCTGCGCTTCTGAGAACAAAGAAAAACAGAATAAAATACTATAAATAAAAAGAATAAAATAAATTGGCCAAAATATTTTCCACTTAAATAATTAACAAATTAAGATGACAAAATGAAAACACACACGGAAACCTTTGATGCACTTTGAAGAACCGCATGTTTTCGTCAGGCATAAAAATAAATAGCAGGTCTAACTCAGTGCACAACTTGTGTAGTTTTTATTTTTTTTAAATCAACGTGTCGACGTGCTGTGGGGGCATAGTCTGGAGCGCAGCCTGTTCCATGACAGAAAACACAGGTTTCTTGTAGCCAATCACCGACATTAACGCAATGGCCAATCAGAGGTGTTTACGTTAGAATCCACTCACCGTTCATAAGACTGGACTTCTGCTCAGTGTTTCTGAGTTGTGCACGCTCGCGAATCCTCTCATTAGAACAAACAAAATGTACACACTATGTAAATAAGAGATTAATTGTGCAGTAGTGTAGAGTTTCATTGAATATACCGGAACTTTGTGAGATCGCGAAGAACTGAGATGAGTGACAGCTTTTTAATGATTATAAGGGGGAGCGCTATTTGCGCGCTTTCTAGGCTATAACCCATTCAGAATTTGAATACATTCACCCACGGATTCACTCTCTGATAATCATTTATCCAAGATTGCCTTTTTCCATTGTGTTGCCTTTACTACTTCAGTTAAGTGAACGTGGAGCAGGTGATTGCGCAGCGAAATATGTAGGCACGTGTGGTTGCACGTATCGACACGCCCCCGTGAGTTAACAAATATGAATAGAATATTTTTTCTTTAACAATGCAGCAAACTTAAAAAAAAAAAGGGAAAAAATACTTTTAAAACCTTTCAAACTGTTTAACTGATAGTATTAATCGGTCAAAGTACTTACTTTAGGTTAACAGTTAAACGGTCAATATGAGCTTCCTACCTAGGATGCCTTGAGGGTAAATCATGGGGTAATTTTCATTTTTGGGTGAACTGTCCCTTTAATTTCCATTGATAAGAGTTTTAGATTTTGGGGGGGCATAATGGCCTTAAAAGGATAATTCACTCAAAAATGAAAATTCTGTCATTTTCTGTCGTACTCACCTGTAAGTTGTTCCAAACCTCTAAGTTTCTTTCTTCTGTTTAACATAAAATATATTTTGTAGAAAGTGGGTATCCAAACAGTTGTTTGACTTCCGTAGTATGGAAAAAAAAAATACAATGGAAGTCAATGGGGACCAGAAACTGGTTACCCACATTCTTCAAAATATCTTCTTTTGTGTTAAGCAGAAAAAAAGAAACTCATACAGGTTTGGAACAACTTGAGGATGAGTAAATAATGACAGAATAAAAATTTTTGGGTGAACTATCCCTTTAAGTAGCTTCACCTGATCTCTGAAGGTTTACATGTCAGTGTGCAAATAAAACTAGGAAGATCTTAAACAATGACTTGAAACATGTTTGAACAGACAGTCAGAAATGTATGAAGGTGCCAAGTCATACACTGCTTTAAATGCAAAATTCAATGCAGATTAGCTAAAACCATTGAAATGTGCTGTTTTAAATGGTTAAAATTAGAACAGAGAAATTGACATGCAAATGTTGACATTATTGTAATTTTTTTTTCTCACATGTTTAGCCCAACGGAGTCATTCCTCATGACAATCTTGTCCTGATCAAGATGAAACCGGATGAGAATGGGAGATTTGGGTTTAACGTGAAGGTAAAATGCTCTGCATCTCTCATTTTCTGTGACTGATTGTTGAAGATTTAATGATTCCATACATAGCCTTTATGAAATCACCTCTCTCTCTCCTTTTTAGGGCGGCTCTGATCAGAAGATGCCCATTATCGTGTCTCGAGTAGCGCCTGGAACATCGGTATGTTTAATAGGCTGTTTATTGTCATAAATACTGTGGTATTGCCTTTTATAGGGCAGCTGGGATTATAGTTGAAGACAATAAAAACTGATTCATTAAAGAGTGACCCCTATAGGATTAGCAGTGAACTGTCCTGTATGCCTGTATTGAAGGATTTATGCTGCTTTCCGTTCAAATTGGATATGGGTTGGATTTTCCTACTTGATATTTCTTAATTGATTTAAGAATATTCAAAATAATGCATTGAAACCTAATTTGTCATCTAATGGCAAGTACTTTGAATTTCGTCATCTTCTATGTGTGTCTTCTCTCTAGGCTGATTTGTGTGTGCCTCGGCTGAATGAGGGCGATCAGGTTGTGCTGATCAACGGTCGAGATATTGCAGAGCACACGCATGATCAGGTGGTCATGTTCATCAAGGCCAGCTGTGAGAGCCACTCGGGGGAGCTCATCCTGTTGGTGCGACCCAATGGTGAGTACTGGTCTGATTCATTCACTAGTCTTTGATGCCTTCAAGTCATGTAGAAATAACTACAATACCATTCAAAATTTGGGGTTGTATGACTTTTTAAATGTTTTTGAAAGAAGTCTCTGATGCTCACCAATGCTGCACTATTTTGTAAAAAAAAACACATAAAAACAGTAATATTGTGAAATTGTATTAAAATTATTGCTCTGGTGTAACATAATCCTTTAGAAATAATTCTAATATGCTAATTTGGAAACAATTCTTATTATTATCAGTGTTGACTTTATCAAAGTCTTTACTGTCACATCAATTTATCCTAGCTGAATAAAAGTATTAATTTCTTAAAACATTTGAATGGTAGTGTATTTTTACAATATAAGTTCAAATGAACACCATTAAAATTAAGTAAATACTAGGGATATCTAGGTATTTACACTAAAATCTTTTTTAGCTGGGATGTGCTGATTACATAATCATTTTATTAAGACCAAAATCACTTTAAATGCACACATTATAATTAACATTTCCAAACTTAAGAATAAAGGTAGCATTTGATTTAATTTATTCACTTTTTATGGCTCGTTGGAGTAAAATTTCCAGTTCTGTGGATTTATCAGACATTTATACTCTCCGTGCGTAGCTATCTACGATGTAGTTGAGGAGAAACTGGAGACAGAGCCAGATTTTCAGTACATCCCAGAGAAATCTCCCACAGACCCATCACAGCTGGACCAGGATGCCTGGAGGGACTCAATGCTGCAGTTAAAGGAGGGTCTCAACAGTGCTACTATGCTGGCCCAGTTTGATGTGAGTTAACAAACTGATTCTGGAACAAATCAAAAGTTTTTACTCCATAAATGATTACAAATAGTGAGCACCATGATCATTTGTCTTTTGTTCTCCTTGGTAAAAGAGCGGTTCAAGTTCATATTTAATTGTTTATCTAAATTGCTCATTTACAGCATGCTCTGAAATCCACAGCAATCAGGGTTGTTCAGGATGTGGTCATATCAAAAGAACTTCCTATTACTTCCTGTCTTTCATCTGGCAGCCCTAATATCTTCCTTTTAGTGCATCTAGGGCTTGTGTTTGTGAATATGTTGTTCAAAATGTGCAATATATGACTCAAGGAGACATGTTCCTATATAAAACTTGTCAACAAACCACCGTAGAATGCAAGATACTAGTTCTACAGTGCAGAAATATACATTATTTATGCGTTGAAAATGCCTCCCTGCTATGAAGTATTCAGTTTTGGTTAGATTTACTGTCAAATAAGATTTGATATATGTTGTATTTGCATATAGTGAATTTATGTGGGCATACATGCATTTACACACAAATCACCAGGTGGAATGTCCTTGAAATGATCCATTATTGAAATGCACGAATTTGAGGAGTAAGGGGCCAATTCACACAGAATGCGTTTTTGCATTCCACTGCCTTTCCGTTAATTTTCTATAGATGGATGTGTTTGACTGTTGCACTGGCATCTTTTGCAGCATCTTATGCATGACACAACATTCTAAAAATCAAGGTAAAAGAAAAATTATGTCTCTAGAACTTTTTTACATTTTACTACTTAAAGTCTCAGATTTTTAAACACAAAAATGCGTTCTGCGAGAATTGTCCCGTATACAAATCATAATTCAGACACAATCCGACCAGATTTCTCCGTTTTGTGAGGGAAATTCATGTATGAAATTCATAAAAGTTAAATAAAAAGGAAGGAAGGAATATTGAAAGGAAGGTTTGAATACTTAAAAGATGTGTGTCTGTTAATGAGTTTTCATTCATTGGGATTTTTGTAGACTGACTGACTTCGTTTTATTTTAAAGCAACTGTATCGGAAAAGGCCTGGAATGACAATGTCATGTGCCAAATTACCTCAGAATCTTTCCAAAAACCGCTACAGAGACATCTCACCTTGTGAGTATTGCTGCATGCCATTGCTTTTTATTAACAACCAGTGGAAGTGATAAAACATGAAACGGTTTGTTGTTTTCTTGTCAGATGATGCAACTAGGGTCATCTTGAAAGGCACAGATGACTACATCAATGCAAATTACATCAATGTAAGTGACTCATAATTATTTTATTATCTCCACCAAACTCAAACACGCAAGGAATGATGGATTGTGATTAATAGCCCCTCGTAATGTTGTTTTGTCATGTTTGCAGATGGAAATTCCTGCCTCCAGTCTCATAAACCGCTATATCGCCTGCCAGGGGCCGCTGCCCAATACGTGCCCGGATTTCTGGCAGATGACGTGGGAGCAGGGCTCCTCTTTGGTAGTCATGCTCACTACTCAGGTCGAGAGAGGACGTGTATGTATATCTTGATCTTTGACATTGTAACTGTGATGGTTTTATTTTAACAAAGGATCTATTAATTGTAATCAATCTTTTCTTAAATCTTCTTGAGCTTACGTCAATCGATCCCTTTCTACCACAGGTGAAGTGCCATCAGTACTGGCCGAACCCCTCAGGTAGCGCTACATACGGCGGCTTTCAGGTTTCCTGCCAGACTGAGGAAGGAAACTCTGCTTTCTTGGTTAGGGATATGATTCTTACTCACATTGAGGTGAGTTGTATTACAGATTTGCATGTGAGCAGTCTGTGAGTATATTCTTAATTTGACTTGAACTATGCAATGTTGCGGTTCTTGATAAAGTTACCAAATTTATGTTTTGATAGTTCACCTAAAAATAAAAATTTGTCATTTACTCACCTTCATGTCATTCTGTATGACTTTTTTGTTCTGTGGAACACACAAAAAAGGATATTCTGAAGAAAGTTGGTAAGCAGTTTTGCTACCCATTGTATGGACAAAAAACATCAAAATATCTTTTATGTTCTACAGACAAAATAAAGTTTTGTAATGACATAAGGGTGAGTAAATGATAACACTATTTTCATTGTTGGGCACTTGGCAAATGTTAATTTTGAACTCCAGGATCTTGTTTGCAGCGTTTCGTTTGTCATGATCCCATTATAACAGTGTCATTTTGTGTTTGTTGCTTTGTTGTGTGTACTTCTAGAGTGGGGAAAGCAGGGAATTGACCCAAATCCAGTACCTGGCATGGCCTGATCATGGTGTACCAGATGACTCAACGGACTTCTTGGATTTCGTTGCTCTGGTCCGAAGTAAACGAGCTGGGAAGGACGAGCCTGTTGTGGTCCATTGCAGGTCATTCATATGTCTATATCACAAAGTAGTTTCTAAATGTAGTTATCCAAAGTGAATTACAGTGTAATCAAGTGTTGGCTTACCATTTCCCCTTTTTATCCCTCCCCTTCGCCCTCTTCCATATCCCAGCGCTGGGATTGGTCGGACGGGAGTGCTCATCACCATGGAGACGGCAATGTGTCAGATGGAGTGCGGCCAGCCGGTGTATCCATTAGAAATTGTGAGAACTATGCGGGATCAGAGGGCCATGATGATTCAGACTCCTGTAAGTCCTGCCCACCTTCTTTCTTCCTGTCATTGCCTCCATCAGTCAACTATTGGGGGTTTGTTTTTGGCTTTCTGCCGTCAGTTGTTAGGAAGAGGCGGAATACTACACAGCTAATGATGACATGTTAAATAAACAACAAAAAATTTATTTGTGACATTTTCACTCACATGTAAAATGCAGCAGCTCCACATATATAGAAGAAAGAGAGTTGCTGTAGCAGGGGGGTCTTGTCTAGGCTGGGACTCCCAGAGCCTGAGACCATTGTCTCAGGCTCTGGGAGTCCCAGCCTAGACAAGACCCCCTGCTACAGCAAGCTGTGATGCCCCTGCTACATGCAGCTGTGATTCCAGCATGATCTGTTGTATTTTAATGAGGCCTGTCTGCCCAGAGGCTGCTGACCATGAGACCTAACTAATTAGACAGCAGGAAGGAGAAAGGGCTGATGCTCAGTGAAAACACTTGTGCACTACATGCCCTCTCTGTTCTTTTCATTAGGGGTGTTACTAAGGCATCACGTTTTCTATTGGTCATCTACTACCATTCAAATGTTTGTGGTCAGTAAATAGTTTTTGAAAGAAATTAATACTTTTATTCAGCAAGGATACATTTAAGTGATCAAATATTTTAAATTGTAATGTATAACAATATTATTGTTTTTGCGACTTTTATTTTTTGATCAAATAACTGCAGCCTTGATGTGCATAAGAGACTGCTTTCAAAAACATTTGTACATCATTTTTGTTTTTATTATTTTGAACATGTATAGGAGAGATCCGCTGTTTCTTCTCTGGCTTCACTTGGTGAATGATTTTGAAGGATGGACCTGATCTTTTTTTACTTTAATTTCTTCCTGTCCACATCTTATTATCTGCTTCTTAACATGCAAAAATGTCTTTTGGTTTGTTCCATGGTGGTTTTATGTGCGTTCTCCCGGCTCTTTCTCTCACTCACAGACACTATGAATTATGTTCTCATCCCAGTTTCTCATACTGCAATCACATTTGGCTGCTCTTGCATGATAGACTGACACGTCTTCCATTCACCATGACTTCCCCTCTGTTCTGTCTTCTCAGAGCCAGTTCAAGTTTGTGTGTGAGGCCATACTGAAGGTTTACGAGGAGGGCCTGGTGAAACCGCTCGTGTCCACGCTGTACGAATCCAACTAATGCAATGCCAGCTTTTCCCGAAAATGATGGTGAAATTCACTTCTTCACATGGTGGTATCACAGCTCCGTGTCAGAGCGATGGAGAAGTATATCGAGCCAGGAACACAGGACATAAACCAAGCACTGCTGCACTTTACGATGGCAAAGAGACCATATGCCAGGCTTCAACGAGGAGAGAAAAAATGAACAAAGGTGAATTAGGTACTTGTTGGGACTTTGAGTGTTCAGGGTTTTAACAGATATATATGTTAATAATGAATATAGTGGAGATTGCTGGTGCCATATGTGTGTAAGGGCAGGCCCGTGAATGAATGAGTGTTTTTATATGTGGTCACCTCTTATTTGGAGACGAACAACACCCACAAATCAATTCACATCCAGGCCTGTGCTGCAGATGAACATTTGTATTTTTATTAGAAATATTTATTGTTTTAGTTTCAATATTGAGCCCTGCTCATTCAACATAAGAAACTACTTACAAAACGTTTTTCTTACGACAATGATAATTTTTCCTGTTTGCTTTGTTCTCCTTTTTTGGCGCAGATTGAAAATCATTTTTATTTATTTTTCCTGTCAAACTGAAATGCTGTCAACAAGGACTTTGAAGCACTTTGCAGCACAGCTGTGATGCAAGATATCAGTTTGGTCTCTCAAGCAGAAGTTAAAAGAAAATTTCCAAACCCATATGATGCTCTTTCATAGGTGGAGTGCAAAAGATGTTTTGAAAAATGTTGGTGCTGCTCTTTTCAATACAGTACAGTGAAAGCCTACAAGATTAAAAAATACCATAATATTCACTATATTCCAAATCTTCTGAAATCAAACAATAGCTTTGTGTGAGGAAAAAAACAGAAATGTAACTTTAATTGCTAAACATATTCCTCCCAGGTATTATTTCCTCAACTTGACACAGTTATGAAATACAAGAACCAGTGAGACTGTAGAATAATAAATTCAGGGCCACCAACCCACAGAAATGAACATATAGCAGATTCCTTTAAAATTAGATTGATTATTATTTTTATACACTCCTCTGGTGTTGTATTATAAGAAGACTGTCATTTAGAAATTTGATCTGCCCAGAGGCAAACATTCCCTGAAAGAATAAACTCCGTCCTTACTATTTAAAATCAGATATTCGATTAAAAGGTTTAGTATCCCCTGTAGGTAATGTAACGGCTATGTGTTGCAAACAAGAACTGCTTTTTGTGTTGTTGTTAAATCTAAATGTTACACACCATAGTGTGTCAAATGCAGTACCGTGTTGGAGGATCAAATTGGAGTTTGTTTATGGTTTTATTTATTGTAGCAGACTGCACCCGCAAATTAATCCCGCAAGCTAAGAGTGTGTCCAGTATGTGTGTTGTTGTGTTAGTACTGTATGTTTCTGATGTCTGTATGTGCAAGTGTGTTTTATAGTACTGTTAGTGTGAATGTGAGAGCCCAAATCACATGTTTAGGGTTGATCTAGGCCTGGTTCAACACATTAGAGCTGGTGTCTGGTTCAGGCTGTCTGATTTTTAGTTTATTTAATTGAGCCCTAGCCCTAGTAGAAGCCATCATATTAACATTGTTAAACTCTCAAATAAAATTTTTGACCCATTGCCCAGTTTCACAGGACATCTCTAGTTGAATGCCGAGTTGAATCCATGCCTGTACTCTTTGTAAGTTACTGTCTACTTTTACAGTCAATCATATGATGTTTCTTTGTGGTCATAATTGCTGGAGAACCTTGGTTTTAGGACCAAAAATTCCATTCTGTGCTCAACAGGTTACAGGTTTTACCAAAAGACATTTATAACAGGAATATGGCATGGAAATGGGAGAAACTACATGCCTCCTTGTGGGACAGCACTTTTTCAACAAAGATGTACAATTGTAGACTGGTGTTAATGTTTTATTTGCTGCAAAAAACAGGAAGGTCAAGTTGTGCCACTTGTCCATTTTTATGAAAATATTATAGTGTACATACAATGTTGTATATTAAAAAGAAAATCTTTAAAATAAAGTAAGGTGTGTGATCTGGGTTGTTTTTGTATATGATATATATTGTTTTTAATTACATTGTACGTTTGAATTCCTTCTTTGAAGATATTGGCAGGGAGGAAAGTTTTTGAAGCTGCAGCAGTTTCAAGCCCTCAGTAAACCAGTGGGTGGTGCTGTTGGGGGAAAAATAAATAAACAAATACAGAGCACCTTTAAGCACCTGACGTTTTGAGGGCTGAAAAAAAGAACTAGAAAATAAGGATATTTTGCTGGCCCAGATGAGCACGTAGTTTAGATTTACCCAAGCCTTTATATTTTTAGAAATTTTTCATATTTTTTATATGCCACATTTAAATATGTTTGGCCTTGTGTAGGTGTGTTTACGTGCGTTTTCTTTACAAAAACAAGTTATAATTCGTTTTTTATTTGAATTATATCTTCAGATTGTATCATTTTAATCCATTTTATGAAATCATATTATTTGCAATCTAACCGATGCTTCAAATAAAAAGATAAAACGACTAGGCAAATGATGGTATGTATGTATGTGTGTGTGTATATATATATATGTATATATATATATATATATATATACACACACACACACATACACACACACACACACA
>NW_015628913.1:124632-130238 GCF_001515625.1 Sinocyclocheilus rhinocerous
TATATATATGTATATATATATATATATATATATATATATATATATATATATGGTATTATTAGTAATGTAAATACCATAGTACATTAATTTGGAAATCAGTAGCATGGTATTACCATCTGATTACTGTACTATAGTAAAGTATGGGGGATAGGCCTATGCAGTTTTAGTACACAAAGTTCCAATAGTTCTCATGAATGTTTTCATTTCTGTCAGTCAATTTTTGTGTCTGAAACTGGATTAGGATGTGCTGCTTAACTGATTAACACTTTTTCTGACATGTCACACTCGCACAATAGCTGATTATAGTTTTCCGAAAGATAATAAAAATGTAAGTTTAATAATATTGTAATAATAATGTAGCTGAGTGTTAAAAGTGTCGAGTCCATTTTCACTCCACACCGGCCCTTTAAATGTAAATCCACTTTTAGGGATTTGCGTGACGTCATTTCCTGAGGGAAAACACTAAACAGCCACCCCACAATCTTTCGGACAAGGGCGAATATCAGTTACACTTACCTCCAAACAAATAATGTGGCTGAGCCACACTGCGCCGTAGAAGATGGATATTTCAAAACACAAAGCTGTTTATTGATAAAGGCCGATGCTAGAGGACTCATTGGCGGAATATTAATCAGTCTGCAAGTAAGTATCGCTTTTGTCTGTGGTCTGCCTGAGGATCAACAAGTGGATTGGCGCCGCTAACGCGCGAGCGTCTCGAGTGCGCTCATCCCAGAGGTGGGCGCAATATATATCTTTTGATTAATCACTATAGCTGTATTGTAAGCTCTACTGTTTGTATTATTAAATAAATACAGCGCTTTTAGGTCGTTCCGCCGTTCAATGTAAATTCTGCGCAAACAGGTGTCAGTGGAGTTCAGTCAGTCAGCGCGTGATCGTGAGACACTCGCAATGATTTTGATCGAAATATGAAACATTTTGGATATTGCACGTGCACGCCTCACAGCAGCGTTAAACGTGTGATGTTTTGTCAGCCGATATTTTAAACTTTTTTTTCCTTAAAAGGTGCGTTGGTGTTAGTGAGCTGCTGGTTTAATTTTTAAGACAGAGAAATTAATAACTTGTAATAAAAGGAAACAACAGACCACTGTCTATAATGTATATTTACCACAGTGTTACTATAGTGAAGAGAGTGAAGGTAACAGCTTAATTTTAGTTAATTGCAGTTGTATTCAGAGTCTCTAAATATCTTACACCTTTATTTTTTCATAAATACTACAGTTTGTTTTATGGAAATTATAGTTGTATTGACGTAACTGGTGGTTTTTCCTTGTTACTGTGGTCTTATTACAGATGATTCAGTTAAATAATAGTTGCTATACATACAGCACAATACATACATACATACATATACATACAATCTGAGTTAATGGTCTTATTATAGATTCTACAGTTCAACTGTGGTTAGAGTTAAGAACTATAGCGAGTTGTAATTTGTAACTGAGATGGTCTTTCTTCCAGACTTGACTAACGAATCTTCCTGAACATGCTGAGCTTCCTTCGCCGGACTTTGGGCCGGCGGTCCATCCGCAAACATGCCGAGAAAGCTCGACTCCGGGAAGCCCAGCGAGCCACAACACACATCCCTGCTGCTGGAGATGCAAAGTCCATCATCACCTGCCGAGTGTCTTTGTTAGATGGCACAGATGTCAGTGTTGATTTGCCGGTGAGTTGACATACATTTAAGTGTACATGTGTATTGTTTTCATAAACCGATCTGTTTGGTCAGTTTCAGTGTTCTTGCCAGTTATACTTGTTGCGATACAATCTGTTTTGGTTGCGTTGCAATCTTGTTTGGTTGCAACTCAAAAAAAAACACTTCACAAATTAAAAGGTGACCTTTATTGAAGCTCAAGGTTGAATCCTAGGCATCAGTTTTCAGCCTGTGCTCTGACAGAAACTTGCCTACTGAGTCACGTTGATACTCCAGTATGACAGAGAGAATGCTCTCCATTGTTCATTGCTGTTTGAGACCGTTTTCTTATTACATAATCCTGAGAGAAAAGTACAGTGAAACTAGACATCTCTGGTGGTGGCTAGAGATGTGTTTGGCACTTTTAATAAATATGAGAAGTCTTTACTTCCAACTTTGTCATTTTAATCACCTTGACTTGAACTGACTAGATTAGGAATTCCTTCAAAGAAGTTCTTTTACTCCGAGCTCATGAGTCAGGCGCCCACATAAAATGTATTTGTGCCAAAACCTGATGCTGTTTTTACTGTTGTGCCTTTGACTTTAATGTAAACACTGTCTTCGCATGTGAAATGAGAAACGGTGCTCTCAGGCTGGTCTTTTTTCCTGCCAGTGCATGCATCTTAACTTTGTAAAGCCTACTGTATCATATTTGATGCATGAATTTGTAAGGCCTCTAAATTGTCAGCATGAAAAAAAAAACTTGCTTAAAAAACTGTTATACACAAACTACTACATGCCTTCTGACCCTGACTGATAGTTCATACTATTTTAGCAAGTAAAAAGCCTTTTTATTAAGTAAACATAGGAACTAAATTAATATTGTTATTAATATTTCAAGATGAACATTTACTGGACTGAAGCAACTTGGGCTACTTGATTATTCATACATAATTGTTTTGCAAAATGGTCATGTTAGCATGTGTGTGTCAAATATGATACAACAGACTTTTGAAAAAAGTTATTTCATTATTAACATTATGTTTTGCACCCCACAATTGAAACTACAGAGTTTTAAACTAAGCATTTAGGTATCATCTTACTAAAATATTATTGGGATATATTGAGTGACAGATGATGTTTACCATTTTATTTATAGTCTAATATACAGTAAAAATTTCAATGATTTAGAATTTCCTCTTACTTTTTGGCCAAATACAGTGGTGTGAAAAAGTGTTGGCCCCCTTCCTGATTTCTTATTTTTTTGCATATCTGCACCAAATTGCATATTCTTTTCAGTTTTGACCTCTGAATGAAATTGATGTTTTTTTTTCTTCCTCGAGTGTGAACTCTATATTCTCATAGGGTGACCACCTGGTTGTTGCTCTATTGCAGGTCAGCTCACAATATTAACCTATTTTCAGTGATGCTGGATGATAATATGTTTTAAATCACCAATAAGCTTTATAAAATTTTAGTTGTGACTATAAATATACAGTAAATGTTAATAAATAAATGTCGCCTGCGATTTTGAACGCGATTTTGTGTAGCTTGTCAGTGAACTACAGCTCTGTGTAGTAAATGCCACTCCATCTGAAAGCACGTGCTGGAGATTTACTACTAATCACCATAAGTCTGTGTTTTTTGTTCTGTCACTGTCATTCTGTTACACTGTGGAAGCTTCTGTCACGAAAACAAATTCCTCGTATGTGTAAACATACCTGGTAATAAAGCTGATTCTGATTCTGATAATAGTAGGGGTGTAATGGTTCAGATTGCTCATGGTTCGGTTCAAGGTTTTAGGGTCACGGTTCGGTACGGTCAAAGTCCCTTTAGGACTATGTTCAAATAAAAATAAAGAAAATAATAAAAAATAATCAAACTAAATGCAACAACACAAATAAATACAATAGAGCAAAGATACAAATAAAATAAACAGTGTTTTCAGGTGTTAAACAGTAATTTTCAGGCACATTTAAAAGTAAACAAATGTAGCTAAAACAACTGTGCATATTTCACTGTTTAAATTAAAGACCAATCCTTGATGAAGTTACAAAAGCTATTCAATCAAGAGAAGTGAGTGATTTCCTTTTATTTTGTTGTTTAACATTAAAAACACAGATAGCAGGAATAGACTGCTGTTTCTTTAAAACATAATTCACAGATCCAGTACACTGATACTGATACACATGCGTTGTCTTTCTCGACTGTTTACGTTCACTTAAAGAGCAGGTCATATGGTATTTTAAAGTGTCCTAATATTGTGTTGGAGTCCCCTACAACAGGTTTAAATGTATCTAGGATCAGAAAACATTGTCATTTTCTCAGAATATACATTTAATATTAGAATCATTTTTCAATGATTTCGAAACGATTCGTTCAAAGCAGTTCTGGGCTTAGGGTCTGTAAACTCTTCCCTTCCATAGGTCTACTCTACTCTGATTGGTCAGCTGGCCAAGTCTGTTGTGATTGGTCTTTCCGTATACAATGTGTGTCGGAAACGAAACGCCCGGAGGCGTTTACTTGTAAACAAAAATGCTATAAGCTTACAAAAATGGCATCGATATTACCTTATCAATTCGAGCCGGAGTCCGAGGATGATAACGATACAGTCGCTCAACCGGAAACTCCATTGCAAGCACGACTTGATCAGGACGTTTCTCAGTGGTAAGTTTAAACTTTGTATGTGGCACTTTACGTGATGTCTTCACATCAACATCTTTCGGCAATGAAAACAAAACAAACTTGCTTTCACCACGCAGAACATGGCGTCTTCTCGACCTGATGTAAACACACTAACTAGCGTAAGTGTTTGTGGGCAGGTCAGAGTGTTTGTATTTCGCGGGTAGGCGGGGATTATGCAAATGTGTTACCTTGTGATGTATATAGGTAACAGGCAGAAGATAAAAAAATAGACTCGTTAAGGCGGTTCAGAGTCAACTCTTTCTTTTGAAAGACAATATCTTTATTTATCATGCATTTTTTTTTTATTAACAACTTAGCAGACTGTTTACAATGAAGGATAGCTACGTTACAAACTGCAAAAAATATATTTTTCGAAAACCCATTTGACCTGCTCTTTAAGACATGGCCAACGATGTTTGCAAGGATACTCAAAAAGATGGGTATGTTGACATATTTTTTTTGTGTTAGTTTGTCAGTTCAAACGCAAGTCTTGAAAGAGAAATCAATATTTGCGTTAGGGCTGGGCGATATGTAAAAAATATTTTATCGATAACCGCCTTAATAAATATCGCGATATCCGATAATTTCGTCTATTCGTACCACGCCCCGTCCGCCCCGCTCCGCCCCTGCTGGAAACAACATAGCCGACACGCACCGTAAACACACATCAGTTAGCCTGCGATTCAGCAAGCTTAGTTTAATTAAAGGTTTGTATTTCTTTTCTTTCTTTGTGTTTTCAAAACCCAGATGACGAAGGCGTAAATGACTGGTATACTAGCGTACATATGGCATTCCGTGTTGTTTGTCCATGTTTTTTGATTATTGCTGTTGTAATGTGGGAAGCCAATAGGCCTGTTTTACTCGTTATTATTTTCAGCATACCATATTCTACATGCATCATCAGATTTGAGATGAGCCGTGGTGCAAGTGGGGTCAATCTCAAGTGGGTGGGGGCGGACCGCGGTAGGTACCAAAAGTACCGTGATGCGTATCGTGGGTGGTGTAACACGGTTTTTTTAGAGATGCACCGATCGATCGGCCAGGGATCGGAATCGGCCGATATTCCTCATGATCAGCCCGGATCGGTGATCGGCCGATCAGTCTCACTTTCCGATTCCCAGCCGATCCGTTTTGTTACCAGCGGCACAGGCAATAATGTCAGCCGCGCATTCTCGCTCTCTTCTCTCCGACGACCCCTTCTCTCTCACACACGTCTCATTCGCTCCGGTTAAATAGTGCTTGTATTGCGCATTATTTTAGTCATTCCCGC
>NW_015628913.1:130343-138024 GCF_001515625.1 Sinocyclocheilus rhinocerous
GTGTTATTTTACATTTGATTACTTTAATTTCTGTAGTATTTCTTACCTGAATAAAAACTTACTTAACCTGAAAAATTTCAGTGCATCTCTAGTTTTTTTGTTTCGGTTTGAATATTGTTACTCCCCTAATAGTGAACATGGGCGTCACTAGGCCATTTTTAGGGGGGCTTTAGCAAGAAACAGAGGACAAAGGTGTGTGTTCATCGATAAATTGTTATAATATCTGCATCTGTGCAGTTCTTTGTCATAAATACAGTTTACAAAATGTCATGGGGTAGCAATCGGTTTCCTATCTACTGTAAAGTTTTTACTCCGTTCACCCCTCATCACACCACAGCTGTTTCCTCCAGCGAAAATGTAGCCCTTAACACGTGTGCGCATACTTTATAAAACGATCGTGTTGCTATTTTAATTTGAAAATCTAACTTTCAATATAAAACATATTACAGTGCATTAACTCCCATACAGTCATGCACTGAAATGATAAACGGCAGTGATAGACAGTACTTGAGCATAGAAAGAGGTTTGTATTAGAAATACAAACAGTAAAATTTTGTTTGTACAGTAAACAGGTGTGTGTGTGTGTGATCAGGAAGACTTGTATTGGCTTATTCATTACTCAAATGTTATAGGCCTACTAGGGGTCTCGAAATTGGCCAACTATTGGCTGAATGGGGAAGTCGTGGCCTAATGGTTAGAGAGTCAGACTCGTAACCCAAAGGTTGCGGGTTCGAGTCTCAAGGCACCGAACCCCCAACTGCTCCCCGGGCACTGCTGCAAAAATGGCTGCCCACTGCTCCGGGTGTGTGTTCACGGTGTGCGTGTGTTCACTGTAGGGCTGAACCAGAATATTCGATTATTATTATTTATTTAGTTATTGAGCCTCTCATAGGAATTTCCTTGATCTCCACCTGAATGTGTTAGGTTTGATGTATGACAGAGTGTGTTGTTGAACTCATGAGTGTTTTGCATTTCTCCTCACCATTCTAACTAAAGTTCAGTATTTCCACTGACTCGTGTATTTATTATTCCTTTTTAGTTTTGTTTGTGTTAATGTGCACATTGATATGCTCTCTGTATTATATACACTGTATAGGAAATTTAGCAGGTTTCCTTGGAATTTCATCTGTTGCCATTTTAATGCATTGTCAACTTTAAATGACCTATATTTTAAATTAACCATAGTAACCATAACCTGCACAATCTACTTTTCTACGTTAGTGGTTCTCAAACTTTTTGACTCCAAGTCCCGCCGTTCCCCAAGACAATTTTTGAAGGTCCTCCTGTCTATTCTGATATGCTTCTGTAAATAAAAGTAAAATCTTTATTTTTGATGTGTTTAAGCAATTTAATTAAGATTGATAATATAATTAAATTTCAATAATTTCTTTCTGGTGGGGCCCCCTGTAATTTTGCAGAGGCCCCCTAGTGGGTCCTGGCCCCAAGGCTGATAATCACTGGTCTATGTAATTGTTAATTATTAATAGTCAGTTCTGTATCACAGTGGGAAGCAAGTGAGTAAAAAGGACCATAATGTCATGTCTGAATAATAATATATTTCTCAGTTTCTAGAGGTAAGAGTGGATAATGAACCTGATAACAGAAATGAGAGAAATTAGTCAGACCTGCTGTTATTTGTGATTTTTTTTCTCTCGTCTATATTTTTATCCTACAATAAGTTAAGATTACAATCCTACAATAAGTCTATATTTATAGACTACACTAAGATAAGATATTCTTGCACAGAACTGAATTGAAATGCAAAGTATGCTAACATTATTATTAGCAAATGTTGTTGCATAATTCATACTGTTTCATATAGTTTTTTTTAATGGCAATTAATTGCACAGAAAACTGTGTACAAATGATTTTATGGAATACATTTACGCTTGACGTTAGATTTTTATCAAAGGCTTAAATGTTTGTTTTGGGGCATCAATTTTAGGCATTTGTTTTGTGGTCTTGCATCCATAGATTTCTGCGTGTTACATTTTTATTTAATTGTCTGGCATCTTATTAATGCAGTGTGGAAAGTCTAATAGATATTAGTTGTTTACTGAGGGCACTTGGTTATGTTCCTCTGGTTTGATTATGATCAGTGTGGTCTCTGGGCTGGTCTCTGTAGATTACTAATGGCCTGTTTGAGGCTTGACAAGGAAATAACTAATGCAAGCGGGATTCACATGCCATAGTAGTTTACTCTAAGATCTTAATCTGCCTTTTTCCCCCCCTTTGTTCTTATTTTAGATAGCTGGCACTATTTTGTTGTTGTTTTAAAGATTCCCTCTGATCTGTCATACACAAGGGAATGATGAGTATAAACTGAACTAGTGGTGACTGATAAATTAGAGGATGAGTTCCCAACTGCATAACCAAGAGTAAACAATCCCACCAAAAAGTTATCAGTTTATTCAAGCTCATGCTTTTCCAAACCCACATTACTTACGTTCTTACATAGAGCATTAAAGGAGGTTTTTGGCAGGATATTAATTCTACACTATATGCTTTTAAAAGAGCACTGCAGAAACTGATCTAACTTTAATTTATGATGTTGTTGTTTTTATGGACAGACTTTTTTCTGGTCTCCTGTTCACACAATTTAGGCTCCAAAGTACAGAAGACCAACCATGGCACCTCTCTAGACAGAGAGAAAACAAACTTATTGTATAGTCCTATGCTGTTGGAAAAGAGACATAAATATCTTTACAGTTCGCAAGCTGCACAAACATGCAGTGACCATCTGGTGCATCTCCAAGGAAAAGCTTTTCAAACAGTCACCCCAGATACCCATAAATACTGAATCGCTGTTTCACTGCTGCAGTGTGAAGGTGGAGGATTCAAGTTCACTTAATTTCCTGGCTTGACATGTATGTTCTCTCACTCTTGAGGAATGAAGCCAAGCCTAAACAGGAAAGCCCAATATCACAAATCATGAGAAGCACATATTAGGACTGGGTCAACCTGTTAGTTTAGGTCGACTACTTTACTGACTTTTTTTAAAACTGTAATATTTTAGTAGCAGTGCTGTAATAGAAGAATATATGGCCATGTTCACACACCAACAGAATACCGTTTTTTAGTTCTGTATTTGAGCCCTTAACACGGTTACATTCACACACAGAACGGTAGTTTGCGGGAGTGACAACTGCATTCTACAACAAAATTCAGATCCATAAATTTTCAGGACTCACAACCGCATTCTCGGAAAGCCCACGCTGTGTGAATGGAACCACACTGGACAACTAGTTGTCTGTCACATCATACAGTGCGAAAGAGCCGTTCTGATGCACAAACTTGTGCCTAACTGTGTGTTGTGGGTTTCCATGTGTGGTTTCTTTAAACGTGCAGTGAATTTCGCCAAACCATGCTGATATTTGAAAACACCAAAACAAACGTGCCCATACCCCAACAGGACCCTCGCCCCTATTTTGATAACTCCGCCCCACACGTACGTACCCTGGCAGCGACGATGGCGGAATCTGCTATACCTGCTGCCGGCCGCAGTATATTCAATCAAAAGCCAACACAGATTAGTTGTGTGAAAAAGCAAAATCAGCGTAATATCATTATAGACACGCCCCAAAGTGCTGATTGGCAGTGAGTGTGTTTTGGGACTCTGTCCGACACGGTGGGCAAAAGCGTTTTTCAGATATTGCTTAGTGCACCTTTAACTTACAGAGATGCATATATGAGATGTGTGTTATCTGAACGTTGTCATGCAGTCACTGTTCTCCACTGGAGATGCTCAACCCAAATATAAAAGCTGTTGTCGGTTAATAAAGATTTGATGGATAAACTCGAGTAATGTCAAAAAGTGATGAGACTTCAGTTTTATGGACATTGCCATCTTGGATATCAGTGTCACTATGGATAGTGGTCAGGAATACAGGCTTGACTCCCACTGCACGTTCATACAGACAGTATTTGAGATGCTACTGTAAGTTTGAACTGGACATTTCGAGACTCACACCTGAAAGTAAATGTGGTCATCAATCCCAAAAACTGAACAGTGTGAACGTAGCCTATATGTGCAACTTCTCAGATTTTCTTCTGAGAGTTTTAGCATGCTGACAGTGTGCTGTTTTAAAGGGGTCATATGATGCGATTTCAAGTTTTCCTTTCTCTTTGTTACAAGCTCTTGGTGCATAAAGAAGATCTGTAAAGTTGCAAAGACTAAAGTCTCAAATCCAAAGAGATATTCTTTATAAAAGTTAAGCGTCAAACAAAATAATGATCTTTAAAATAGCATCATATGACCCCTTTAATAAGAAAAGCATTGCTCTGATATTTGAAGTGGCATACTTTAAATGTGATGAATTTCAGAAACTTGAATAAAACATCGGCATGGTAGACAAACTTAAAAAAAAAACTGACATCAGAGCACTGCATTTGGTTAGTTTTTAAGATTATCCGTTCAAACAACCCACTGACTTGTCATTTGTTATTCACAACTATTTAAGGTGACCTATTATGCACCTTTTTACAAGATGTAAAATAAGTCTCTGATGTCCCCAGAGTGTGTATGTGAAGTTTTATCTCAAAATAACCCACAGATAATTATTTTATAGCTTGTTGAAATTGACACTTTTAGGGTATGAGCCAAAACGCGTCGTTTTTGTGTTTGTTCCTTTAAATGCAAATGAGCAGGTGCTCCTGCCTCCCTTTTCAGAAGAGGGCGGCGCTTCAAGAGCTCATGCTCCGGCAAAATAGGACAATATCACTCAATCTGATTGTACTGTGCAGTAAATGCGCGTTTATGAATTACACAGACAGGGAGCACTGCGCGATAAAAATAACAACATAGCTGGTCTCATGGTGCCTTTGTTTGCTATCACATTAGGAGCTCGACAAATTCAAGCGGTAGACTTCACATTGCTTTTATATGCAATTTTTAACTACCACATTCCTATTTACGATCATTCTGGTAGCACGTGAAGGCAGCATCAGTGAAAACAGGCAGAGACAATGGCTCTCTGTAAGGCTAATGGAGTCTATTGAGACTTCTATGTTCGTTGGTGCATCCCGAAACACAACACTTGTAATGCCTTTTTGGCGCAGACATTGTATCTCCAGCAGCTACAGCAAGAAAACAGTAATGGCGGACTGCTGCTTCTCACTCAGGGCTGTGTCTGTGCTAATAGGGCAGAGAGCGTCACAAATGGGCGGGACTTTCCCTAGTATGACTTGTATATAGGGAAAAATCTGGAACCGCTGATTTGGATGGACTGTTTGATTTATTAGGATTATTTTAAAAAATGAGTTACTGGATTTTTACCATTGTAGGCTGGTTGTTTTCACACACTGTGGCCACACAACTGTGTTCAAACACCTTATAAAAGTGATTTTTGCAAAATAGGTCACCTTTAAAATATATTAACATGTAATACCTGAGAGAGGGTGGTAGATACAGGTTCAGAACAAGCAATCAAACCAAGTGTTACTTTCTGTCCTGCTTGCTGGAAGCACACTGAGGAAGTACTGCGCCTCCAAAGGCTGTATGTTGGCCTAGCAGCCTGGAAAACTTCAGCTGAACAATGTGAGTCCTGAGCCTGAGGTTCACTCAAGCACACAATGGACTCTTTGTCTGCATTCTTGCAGCTCGCTGGGATGCTTTGTAAACTATGCCAACTCACTGGGGCCTGCGTGAGCATTCGGTGCTGTTCGCCTGGGCTACGGCTAAAATGGCCTTCCCAACTCTGAGTGCAACAGTTGGGTGAGACACTTGTGTGTCAGCGCTCTTTGTTTCATACATGGAGATGCTAGCATGGATGTACCTGTCCATAAACTACTACTTTGGTACTAAACAGTGTATTTAGATAAAGTATGCTAAAGATAAAGGGGTTTGTTTGTTTTGGATCTTCTGAAAACTAGAAATTGAAACTTATAACTCACTTTGATTTATATCAGACAGTCCATGAATTGGCCCCTTTGTTAATCGCCTCTAGTATTAACATTTATCACTCGCTTAAGTCCAAACTTGTGAAATGTTTGACTATTCCTCTTTTTGTTTATGTCTTCGGTGGTCAGCGGCTTCCTTCTTTGTGAAGCTAGACTGTGAATCGCTGGCTTGATAGGATGCAGAACTATAGTTTGAAATCAGACACAGTTGAAGTCAAGTGGTTGAGCTGTTGAGACTTTTTCAGACAAAGTCAGAAGAGTTCCTCCTGCGGTTTGGAAGTTGGGATTTTTTTACATTAATGAGACTTTATTGTCCCATAGATGGCTGGAGTGTTTATATTTACACACACACACACACACACACACATTAAACTGATTCTAAAGATCTGCAGGTTTTGCTTTAGATGTTTGGAACAGAGATATGGTTTTAGTCAAAGCTAGATTGGCCTGCTTGGCCAAGACCTTATCCACTGACCTGCTGTGTTAGTGCTATTGCAAGCCAGTACATGTAGTTCCAATACACGTACTTAGTTATAAACAAGAATGAAGTTTGTGTAATATTACATACTTGATATCAGTTTAAAAGCTACGCATGCGAGGCACTGGACTGTTAGGATTTAAATCATGTTCTCTCTCTCTCTCTCTCTCTCTCTCTCTCTCTCCAGAAAAAAGCCAAAGGTGCAGAGCTGTTTGAACAGATCATGTATCACCTGGACGTTGTCGAGAAGGATTACTTTGGCCTGCGCTTCATGGATTCAGCCCAAGTCCCGGTAAGAGCAAAAGGATTTCTAGATGGTGTATGCAAGATGTGCTTTGATATCTTAAATTGAACTTGTTCATATCTGTAGACACCCTGTTAAAGGGGTTTGTTTATCTTGGATCTTCTGAAAACAAGAAAATGAAACTTATAACTCACTTTGATTTACATCAGACAGTCCATGAAATGGCCCCTTTGTTAATCGCTTCTAGTAGTAACATTTATCACTTGCTTAAAACTAGGGGTGCTCCGATTGATCGGCTACCGATCACTATCGGCCGATAATCACATTGGGATGTTTGATCGGCGGTCTCTAAAAAGGCCGATCTCAAAAAACCTATCTCAAGCTGATGGCGGCTGCAGTGAGAGGTTTGGCATGACATGCAGCGGCACCGTGTCTGTCCGGCGCTGGTGAAATAATTATAATGCTGAAGGTGAGGTACTCAAGCTTTTGAAATGGCTTCAAATCACCACATCGCTTATAAGCGAGCTGCACAGTTGACACAGGAATTGTCACTTGCACAAACGAGGCAGTGTCACATTGTCACTAAAGTTTATAAAGTGCATTACTTCTTAATTCTTGCCAGTGTTTAACCATTCAGCGCTCGCGCGCTCTCCTGGAGACCGTGCGCTCATGCGCACTCGCAGCGCACACACATAATGCCAGGTTCACATTACTCCGTTTTTAGTGCAAACGTGGTGCGTATTTTTTCCGCGCTCATGTTAACGGATTAAAGCGATCACTGCACACGGTTGTGGTCCGGCAGTGCGTTCCAGGAGCGGTGCATCTGCAGCAGTGCAGAGATATATCGTTTCCGCACCGAGTCTATTGCAGAGCTGCAAGCGCCGAATTCAAGTAACAGCGCATTGTTTGCAGTATAAACATGGATTGACACGAAAATGTAGTAATTACACCATAAATGCATATTATTAAAGTTTACTGTGTTTCACAGTCAACACATATGGCTTTTTGGCTAGGTTTAAAGGGAAAGAGCACTTTTAGATAAATAATAATAGGCAATAATA
>NW_015628913.1:138108-140582 GCF_001515625.1 Sinocyclocheilus rhinocerous
CGCTCTCCTGGAGACCGTGCGCTCATGCACACTGGCAGCGCACACACATAACTCCAGGTTCACATTAATCAGTTTGCAGTGCACATGTGGTGCATATTTTTTCCTGCGCTCATGTTAATGGATTCAAGCGTTCACTGTACACGGTTGCAGTCCAGCAGTGCGTTCAGGAGCGGTGCGTCTGCAGCAGTGCGGAGATCGTTTCCGCACCGAGTCTATTTTTGCTGCGCTGCAAGCGCTGAATTAAAGTGACAGCGCATTGTTTGTAGTAAATATGAACATGGATTGGCACGAAAATTTAGTTATTACACCATAAATGCATATTATTAAAGTCTACTGTGTTTCACAGTGAACACATGTTTTTTTGGCTAGGTTTAAAGGGAAAGAGCACTTTTAGATAAACAATAATAGGCAATAATAGTTGGCAGGTAGGAAAACAAAGTTCTTTATGAACTGCAGGATTGCTTGTAATAAAGATTTAAATGCAAAAGAAAAGGCAGTAGAGCTGACTATTTCTGTCAATGGTAGGTTTGTGATAACGTAAGAAAAGTAAGTTTAAATGTTTTGCCACTTGCTTGAGCAACTTAATATATAAATCTAGAAGAAAATGCAAAAGTAAAAAGCATTGAATAATGTGTTGCTTATATTTATTGTGCTTAAACATGTGAATTGCAATGCTGAAAAAGCATTTTCAGTGACAATGTTTGGATTTGAAATCAAAATAATGGATAAATGTTGTGTTTGTGGTAAACAGCCACGGATCAGTAGCAGACTCCTGTGTGAGAGCTGCTTCCCCTCTCACAAGACTGACCCCCCATTTTCAAAAATGAAATTCAGGTCCTGAATAAATGTCTAAAAATCCTGATTGGAGTATCACAATAAATAGTTATAAATGATAAAAAGAAGGTTTTAAAAGATCAGTATCGGTGATCGGTATTGGCAGATACTGCTTTCTGTGATCGGCGATCGGCCTCAAAAATCCTGATCGGAGCACCTCTACTTAAGAAAAAAATATTCTTCTTTTTGTTTATGTCTTTGGTGGTCATGGGTCAGGGGCATCCTCCATTGTGAAGCTAGACTGTGACTCACTGGCTTGACAGGATGCACTATCGTTTGAAATCAGACACAATTGAAGTCAAGAGTTTGAGCTGTTGAGGCTTATTCAGACAGAGAAAGACAGGAGAGCTCTTCCTACAGTTTGGAATTTTGTAAATTAATATTACACTTTATATCCCATAGACGGATGGAGTTTTTATATTTAAATGGAAAAAAACTTTTAAACTAGATTCCAAAGAACTGAAGTTTTTGCTTTAGATGTTTGGAACAGGGAAATGGTCAGTAGTGCTAAAACAATGTTTTAGTCAATGTTAGATTGGCCTACTTGGCCAAGACCTTATCCACTGACCTGCTGTATCAGTGCTATTGCAAGCCAGTACATGTAGTTCCAGTACACATACTTGGTTATAAACAAAAATGAAGTTTGCTTAATATTACATTGTTAATATCAGTTTAAAGGTAAGCATGCAAGGCACTATACTGTTAGGATTTAAATCATGCTCTCTCTCTCGCTCTCTCTCCAGAAAAAAGCCAAAGGTGCAGAGCTGTTTGAACAGATCATGTATCACCTGGATATTGTCGAGAAGGATTACTTTGGCCTGCGCTTCATGGATTCAGCCCAAGTACCGGTAGGAGCAAAAGGATTTCTAGATAGTGGATGCAATCTATGATTTGATATGTCAGCTGATTTGGTCTGATTCATGGGCCTGTTATGTTCAAATAGTCAACACTTGCTCACCTCCAGTGTGGATGGTTGCATCATAAAACTAGAACTAGGGCTGGCTCGATACCACTTTTTCAGTACCGATCCCGATCCGATACCAGCGCAATTTTAATTTTTTTTAATCATTGTAGAATTTCTGTACTTCAATGTGTTGTCCTGATCATCACTCTTTTGTGTGTAAAACACAATCTACCACATATAGACAACTTCATTGTAAAGAAAAACAACAAATGAATAAATATATAAACATAATCCATGACAAAAATACTACTATAAACTAGGTTAAAGGATAATTCAGTAGCAAACTATACGATATTATCACGATACTTGTGTCACAATACAATATTATTGCGATTTTAAATATGTTGCGATATTCTGCGATATATTGCAATTTATTACCTTTTTCCAACTTCAAATTATGTCCCCAAAGGAAAACTTTGACAACATCTGTTTTAACTAAAAAGAAACATTTCTCTGTGTGTTTATCTCACTTCAGTTTTATTGTTGCAGTGCAAAATGGGATTGTCAAGCAGACAAACTGACCAACACTTTCATGAAAACCTGTCATAAATGTTGTATGCACCTGGCAAACTCAACTATTTGTATTACAGTCTAATCTAGTCCACCTTAATTAAATGTAAACAGGTATGCACTGCTGTGCTACTACAGGTATTTTGAACAGTGCAACTTGAAATTG